>NC_142036.1:20166522-20261522 GCF_982192425.1 Myodes glareolus | reverse complement strand
TCAAAGTCAGAGACTGGTACTGCTGGGCTGGGAGCTGCAGAGGAGGGGGAGGGCCTTTGGCCCAGGATGCACACACATTCTGGGCTTGCATCCTCCTCTTTCCCCCAGTTACTAGCAGAATAGCCAGGGGTCCTTGGGGGCCTCGGCATCAGGCATCCTTGTGCTTTCAAAAGGAAGAAAGACGTGGCATGATGGATCGCTCTGCTGCCCCGTGCAGGCAGAAGAGGGAGGACAGAGAGACATCCTGTCACTGCACCCTAAGGACTCAGAACTCAGTAAGTGGGGAATGACCAGAGAGCGCAGCAGGCTGCACCCAGACGTAGCCCGAGTCATAGTTGTCTCTGTCGTCATCTCCCCAGTCATTCCCTCTGAGTTCTAAAGAAGAAGCCAAATGCAGAGCATCCGGAAAATACATGCAAAATATATTCCAGTTCTCATTTGCTTGATACTGTTAACTGTGTCTAGAAAAATAGGTGTATTGCTATCATCCATCTGCCACAGAAAGGGTTTCAGGATATCCCAGAAACACAGCAAACTGCCTGGAAAGTGTAAGTCACGAACAAAATAGGATTGTGTGTAATAATATAACTTAGCTGACTGGTATTTTCCAAAACTCAATCCATCCCATAAATACTGCATGAGTTTGAAACGCATCTTTGCTGTAACTCGCTCAGTTTAAAAGTTAAATTAGCTTGAGAGATTGAAGGCAAATTATTTTTAAACAAATACTGTGGGGATGTGACAAGATAGGAATAAAATAGTTATAAAATAAATTAATAAACAGAAAAGATTTTCAACATATGTGGCAGATGTAAAGTATAGCATGCATGAGTATGCTTATAAGAAACATGGCAAATAAATGCTTCGAACTGATTAAAATAAAATGAGGGATACTCGGTAAGGCCAATGAAAGGTAGTCACTACACATCGAACATAGCTCCAAGACTCTGTGTATTTCATTTGGAAAGGAGTGAAGCAAACAGAACAGAGATGAATAAGGACACAAACACTGAAGTCATATGTAGAAAGATGAAATCTAATTAGAGTCAAAGAAATTCAAAATGACATTGGGGGATAATAATTCTGCTGAATTAATAATGTTTTTATTAAATATTTTAATAATTATTTGGATTCATTATTTGAAAATTTCATGTGTATACAATACATGTTGATCATGTCCACTCTTCCCCTTCAGTTATCTCTGGATCCCCGAACACGTTCTCTTTCCACATCACACTCTCTTGCTCTTTCTCTCTCTCTCTCCCTCCCTCCCTTCCTCCCTATCTTCCTACCCTTCTTTTTTCTCATTCTCTCTTTCCCATTCTCTCTTAAATTACTGAATCCCATCAGTGCTGTTCATATGTGTATGAGTCTGGGATCATCCACTGGGACATAGGCAACCTACAGTGCTCAAAGCCCCAGAGAAGAGGCAACAGCAACCAACTGCCAATAGCTCAGGACAGGGCCTCCAGAGTCCCCACACTAACCCGTGCCTGACCTTCCAGATCTTGTGCAGGTAACCACAGTCTCTGTGTGATGTAGGTGGGGCTTCTGCTATGTGCTAGTTTCATTGGTTAATAAAGAGACTGCCTTGGCCCTCTGATAGGACAGAAAATTAGGTAGGTGGAGTAAACAGAACACAATGCTGGGAAGAGAGCAATGAGGCAGACGCCATGGAACCAGCCGCCAGGTCAGACATGCTGAATCTCTCCCGGTAAGCCACGACCTCGTGGTGCTACACAGATGATTAGAAATGGGTTAATCAAGATGTGAGAGTTAGCCAGTAACTAACTCTCTAGAGATAATGGGCCAGGCAGTGTTTAAATGAATACAATTTGTGTGTTGTTATTTCTAGGGCTAAGCTAGCTGGGCAGGAGCCAGGCGGGACGAAAAGCAGACTTGCCCGCAGCTCCTCACTACATCTGTGCGCTCATGAGTGCTTCAGCCCGTGTCTTGTCCACAGATAGCATTTCACTCACTCCTCCCCATCTTACAACCTTCTCATCCCACCTTCCTGGTACCAGGTTTCTGCATCAAACTGTGAGACAGAGCAATGATGTGAGATTCCACTCTGTATGTTGTGAATATGTTTTATTACCATTGATTAATAAGTAAACTGTTTTGTTTTTGGAAACTGGCTTAGCAGAGTAAAGCCAGACAAGAAATTAGAACAGAGAGAGAGTAGAGAGAGTCAAAAGAGATGCCATGGAGCAGCCCAAGAAACAAAAGGTAACAAACCATTAACCTTATGGTAAAATATAAAATAATAGAAATGGGTTAATTTAAGATGTAAGAGATAGCTAGAAATATGCCTGAGATGTTGGCCAGTGTTACAATTAATATAATTTCTGTGTGATTATTTGGATCTGGACAGCTGGGAACTGAATGAGCAATCTCCAGTTACATAATGGCACCAAAATGGGGCAACTACATCTTCAGAAAACCCGAGAGAGCTTGGGAAGGAATTCTAGACACAAAAGAATAGAGTTAAGCACAGCTCCTGATCAAAAAAGGATTTTGAATACACAACAGGACTGACAAGACACAGCATGTTTAAAAAATGTACATAGGCTGGGGAGAGAGAAAAAAGAGTATAGACAATTATAAAAAGAAATAAATAGTTTTAAAGAATAAAATAAAGTCTTTAAAGAGACAGTAAAAGTAATATAAAAAAGTACAGTCATGGATTAAAGGAGCAAAGATAATAAATACAGTAAAAAGAGTTGCACAAAGATGGTAAATACACAGAGTCTGAATTATGCATACTATTGTGTTCTCTTTGAAGCTTTTGACTGTTAAAGAGCTAACTACAGAGAGATAATTGATTGTTAGAGCTGTAAGCTAAACCAACATAAAGGTGTTTTAACTTCAAAATTTGGGTCTAAGAATATGTTACTTTGGAAGAGAGGTTCTGCTTTAGTTTCCACAGAATCTGAGAACCTGTGGATTCCTTCTAGGCTAATGTGATTTGATGAAACAAGACCCCCCAAAAGGTCTCTGTGAACCTTAAAAATACTTCACCTAACAAATAGCAGGAAAGAGTTTAGAGAAAACAACACCCAAATTCCCAAAATGATTGTTTATAAATGTTTGTTTTTCTTTAAAGAAGGATATAATATTGAAATGAATACTTTGCATATAGATATTAGCCTGTTGATACAAATTCAAGGTTGAATTTGCTACACTGTGCATATGTATTTCAACTCTTGTTTAAGGTATTATGTTTATACAGCTCTTTTAAAAATGTAGTGTACAATTAAAAATTGCAGCTTAATAGATAGTCATCTATAACGGTCAAACTCGTAGTCATGTTAGGTTTTCTATGTAAACAAAGATATGATTCAGTTAGATAGATAATCTTTGGCATTTCAGAGATCTACAGAATATGTCATTTAAAATATTTTAAGAACTTAGGCTTTCCTTGAGAGTGAGAAATGTCTGTTTCTGCCAGCACCAATTACTTCAAGAGGATGATGGGCATTGAAGAGTCTCCTTATGGAGTTTGCTAGCCATTTAGGCAAGAAACTGCTCTTATCTGGACTGTTTGATGGTATACTATATGAACTGTACATACAGAACCCACAGAAAAATGACTGCTGAACTTGCCTTAGGAAGGTGAGGCAGTCCTATAGGGTTTGTGCTTCATGAAAGAGTCCATCAGACGTTCTGCAGTACACAGAAGAAAGTGACTGACAAGCTGCCAATATAGGCAAAAGAGTCTTTCAAATTGTCCTGCTGGATACTATGAGACTATAGGCTGAAGATGAATGCCTTAATACTGCAGAAGAACTTTGAGTGAATGTCCAGGCAGCAAGATGTCTCTGTCAATTCTAGAGTTTTGGAAGTTGCTTGATTGCACTTCCTGTTTGCCTCAGTAATATTATATCTTTCTGGGGTCCTTGAAGAGTTTAAGACAGAAAGTTACAGTTTCCTACAGTTATGATAAAAGATAAATTAGATATAAAAGTTTAGACTCACAAAGATAGGATAGATGATAGAGTATTTTCCTTAATTTGTCAAATGTAAATGGAATAAATATTATAGCTATAATTTTTGCTTGATAGCTGTTTTGTATATGTAATTTCACTATGTTAAAGTTAAAACCTTTCCTTTTATTTAGACAGAAAAGGGGAGATGATGTTGGATTTCCCTCTGTATGCTGTGACTACGTTTTATTACCATTTGTTAATAAAGAAGCTGTTTTGGCCAATCTTTTGGGAGAGTTAAGCCAGGCAAGCAATCAGAACAGAGATATATAGAGAAAGTAGACAGAGTGAAAGAGATACCAAGTACCTACCAAAGGAGGCAGATGCCATGTAGCTTCCCAAGAAGCAAGAGGTAACAAACCATGAGCCTCGTGGTAAAATACAAAATAATAGATATGGGTTAATTTAAGATGTAAGAGCTAGCCAGAAATACACCTGAGACATTGGTCAAACAGTGTTGTCATTAATGTAATTTCTGTGTGATTATTTGGGTCTGGATGGCTGGGAGGCAAACGAACAGTCTCCAGGTACAGAGCAATGAACAGAATGGATCAATTTCTACTCCCAAAGATACACAATGACAGTGCAGAGAAACCTAAGTAAAGGAAGGGAAGGAATAGCGTGGACTCCAAATGATTCCAGGACACCCGGTCAGGCTACCACACCCTATGCATGCTAATGCCAAGCTGGAAAGAAGGGTGTTTATAGTTTATCATTGTGTTGTGGAATTAGACTTTATAATATGCAGCAGAGAATAAGAAGGGAAACTGAACATGGAACAGACAGCCCCGACGGTGTGAAGCCACGTATAGAAATAAACAAAAATATGCACGTGTTTGCAGCTTGTAAAATGCAGGGAGTGTACAAACTGTTGAGCAGTAGCACCTCTGAACTTTTTATTTTCTACATCTTCTGCATTTGTTGCTTTTTTATTTTTGTTAATGTAAAGCTTCGAGCAAAGGGACCACTGCTTTCCAAGGCAGTCTCCTGCTAAATTGCTGATTGTCCTGTACTGAAGGACTGGCTTAAATGGTAAAGTGCTTGCTGCACAAGCGTGAGGACCTGTGTTCAAGTACCCAGAACCCACATAAAAGACGGGGGTGATACAAGCTACACACACACAAACACATACACGATTTTTAAAAATCAATTGACATACAGTTTCTGGCAACCTCAAGACTTGACCTCTTAGGTCAGCAAAATAAAGTGAGGATTGGATCATTGGGTCATTCTCTGTCACTTTCTGAGTTGTGTTTCTCTACTACAGAAGAATGAAGTACCAAGTTCTAAAGCAAGTGACCCTGCACCTGTACCCATCCTTCTATTCCCGTTGAAGAAACTCATGGAACTATCAAGGTGACAGAAGAGGGTCATTAAACTCCGGTGACAACACTGAACCAATTGGAAGAGTCCAGTTTAAACATCACTCTGCTCCTGCCAGCTTCGCAGAGTAAAGAAGAAAAGCTTCATCACAAGTGACCGCTGGTCACGTGTCATGATGGACATCAAAGCAAAGCTGAGTTAACCATCCTCATGAAGCTCCTATGTCTCTCCTCCCTCTTGTCCATGGGGAGGAAGCCTGAAAGTGGATGCAATGGCCGTGTTTTATTTGTGAAGCAGAAGGGACTCCATGTCTAATGTGAGCCCAAATTGTTCAAGTTCACTTTGATCAAGACAGGGGTCTGGAGACCCATCAATATGCTTGGGGGAGGGGGCAGCCAGCAAGAGGCTGGGAAGCTGCCCTCACTGCCAACAACAGTATTTGGATAATGATTTAGGAGTGTAACCAGAATATGACTGTAGGTGCCATGTGCTTACAGGTCTTGCTTTAAGTGTTCATATAGGTGCCATGACATACATGTGCCTCTTGTGCCGTATCAAAGGGGAGTATGCTGAGGCTCTGACGAATAAGGGTCACCAGGCTGGAGACCTTAGGCACTAGCTGGCTGAACTCCTCTTGTCCCCTCCCTTCCCTCCTCTCTTCTCCCCCTTTTCCTTCTCCTGCCCACCTTTTATTTCCTCGCCTCTCTTTTCTTCTTCCCTCCCCTTTCTTGTACTCTCTCTCTCTCTCTCCTATCTTCCTTCCTCCTCTCTTCTCATTCTCCTCTTCTCCCTCCCCCTCCTTTCTTCTCCCTTTTTCTTTCCTCCCCCTACTCCCTACCCCACCTTGATGATCCTAGAGGTGGAACCCAAGGCCCACCCCTGCATCCTAGCCAAGCCCTCCTCCACGGTGCTTGCATCCTTGGTCCATTCTGCTCTTTCTCTAGGCACAGGAAGGGGAACGGCTTCCTGTCAACTTAGAAATGAAGCAAAAATACAAATCAAGAATTTACTGTGGTAGTTCTTGTTTTAAATAAAACATAAGCATATCTAGAGAAACTCATTTTTTCTAAATTAAACAGTCCAGCTGCCTATTTGTCTTCTAAAACTTTAATTTTGTTTAGTTTTGAACCAAAAATCTATTCATTTAGGTTCTCAAGCCAGAAATGTTTTGTTTAAGAACTCCACGTGGACAGGACAATACAGAAACACCCAAGATTTGTTTATGACAAACAAACCTGTTTACTTAACCATTTATTTTAAGACAAAATTAGCAGCATTGGGTTGAGCAGAAACATGACAACACCATCTTGTGAAACCCTAAGACCATGCACGATAAGACATGACTGGCAAGCTGGCTTGACGTGCAATCCCAGATAAAAGTCTCACACTGTTCCAGTGGCTTCTTCATTTCCTTAGCCTCCAAACCCCCAGCACTTTGTTGACCTGGGAAGCACGGCCACAGAAAAATAAAGTGACAGAAAAATCCTCTCTCACTCTGCCTTTACACACACACATGCACACGCGCGCACACACACACACACACACACACACACACACACACACGGTTGTTACTTCATGATGCCTCGAGTCTCTTTGTGCCTGAGAAGGAGGCAGCCCACAGGGCTAGGACAGTGGTCTTTGTTCTGCAACTCTGTCTTTCTGGCCACTTTCTCTTGCTTTTACTCTGCTTCCCTTCCCATTCCAAAATGGCTGGCATAGAACCTCGTAGATCCGCATTCCACATTTCCCATAGGGCTGTGGCAACAGGTCTTGACTTGAAGTCCCTCAGAAACACCTAGTTCCAATATTTGCTTCCTGTTCCTGGGAGGGACATTTTCCTGTTGAACTGGGATTTTCTAAAAAAAAAAAAAAAAGATAAATTCTTGGAATTCTTGTCTGCATTGTAGGCACCTAAGTGCATTTTATAATTGTTATAATTGCTTTGCCTGCTTCTTCTTTGTTTAAAAGCTTCCTGTCCTCTACCCTAGGGGTGGTGGTAGCATGTGACTCTGGGGACAGAGGCAGGTGGATCTCCAGGAGTTTGAGGCCAGCCTGGTCTGCATAGCAAGTTCCAGAACAACCAGGACTACATAGTGAAAGTGTGCCTCAGAGAGAAAAGAGAGAAGCAGAGACTCACCACTGGATTTGGACTTAGCAACCTTAAAGGCTAGCAAACAAGGAAGTGGGGAATTGCATAGTTGAGTTCTTTATTTTCCAAACTGGAGAAACAGAGACAAGCAAAAGGAAGGGATGGCTTCAAAGTCAGAGCAGGCTCAGGGCAACACTCAGCAGTTTGGGACTTTGAGTCAGGATGCACAGGACCTTGCTGCGCTCTCATGACGGTGGTGGCTCCAGTGTGACATGCATTTTGGCTATTTGCTTCAAACGCTCCAATAGTTTATACCATAGTCACATGAAGTAGGTAGCTTTCACATCAAACTGCAGTCTCAGAATTCATACATACGGCTTAAAAGTGACTACCTCACAGAATTTCATAACATGCTTCTACACACTGTCCCTTCTCAAATGTGCTCATATGCTTTCTCTGGTTTTTGAGCTAGGGATATATATTACGTGTTTGTTTGCTGTGCATGTGTATGAGCACATGCCAGTAAGGGTACACAAGTACACATGTGTGCTTGCACATGGAGGACCAGCGTTGACATGGAGTGCCCTCATTTGCTCCCCACCACGGATATTGAGGCAGGGTCCCTCTTTGAACCCAGAACTCACCATTTTGGATAGTCTAGCTAGCCTGCTTGCTTAAGGGATTAGCCATGTAAGATTGCCATGTGCTGAGATTGGAGGAGGCTGCCACCAAGCTCGCCTGACTGTCCCCCTAGGCTCTAGGGACCTCAATTCATACTTGCATGTCCAGCACCATTATCTCTAAGCCATCTCTCATGCTTGCTTTTGGCTGATGTACTCATACAGGGAAGCGATTTTTAAAGGAAGTAGAAAGGGGTGGGTGGATGGACAGATAAGTGGATGAATAATACAGGTGACAGATACGTATTTATGCATGTATTCACATATATCATTTAGCGGCTAATTATTTTGCAGTCTATACAGAACCCTAATTTTTGGATGCTCTAATGTGCATCTCATTGAGTCAAGGCGGGACCTGGCCTCCCTTTTACTGGCTTCAGAGTCTACTGCAGGCAGCACCTGGAACCAAGAGATGTTGAAAATGCCTTGGAAATAGAACCGCCAGCTCCCTGCCCCCCATTGCCCGCCAGAGGAGATTGAAGCTACAGAATGGTGCTCTGTGTGTCATAGTTCGACCTGGTGGCAGATTTTCCACCACGCCTCATCTCCTTTCTGTATTTTTGCTTGTTCCAGATGGGATCTCATCACACAGTCCAAGCTGGCCTGCAACTCATGGCGATCTTCCTGTCTGACTCTGCCCAGTGGGATGACAGGCGTGTGACCCCAGGCCTGACTTACCTGCCCTTACTGTGAATTCAGGTCTTTATATAGAGACATCACCTCCACTTTGGGGGACTCACAGTGCGAACTTGGATGTCAGGGGGGCAGGATGCTCTTCCATGAAAGGCCTCATGGGACATTGCCCAAGAGATGACCACCAGAATTTTCCTCCTTTTTTCTCCCTCTTCCTCCTCCTTTTCTTCCTCCTCCTTTCCTCCTCCCCTCCCTGCTCTTTCTTTTCTTCCTTCTCTTCCTTCTCCCTTCTTCTTCTTTCACCTTCCCCTCCTCCCTCTGCCCCCTTTCCTCTCTCTGGCCCGTCTCTCGCCCAGGCAGAAGCCCACCTTGCACCCGCCCTCGCCACGGTTCAGGCGCACCTCTCTCCTCCAATAAACTGTTTGCATTCCATCTGGTGAGTGTTTGCTCCGAAGACATTTCCCTGTCAATCTCTCTCGCCACATTAAAAATCTGTCATTACGATTGCGTCGCCGCCTGGCTCCTGAGATTTCTGACTGCTTTATTGCTCTCCTCATTTTTCCTCTTGCCTGCTACAGCCGAGAAGCAGAAATAAAGGTTTGTTGTTGAGACATGGCCGGGAGGGAAGTAGGAGGCGCACATCTGTCAAGGCATTACCTTTCTTCAACCAGGGATTAAGGTGTTTTACTGCGCTGGCTGCCGAGCAGTCACACTGAATAAATTTTCTCAGTAGAACATAAAAATGAACTCATACATTTTGAACCAAGTTTCCTTCTTTGGAGCCGGCCCGAGTCGTTATGCAGCAGAGCCTGCACAGGGGCCCTCGGCAGCCAGGAAGTTTCTGGAGACCCAGCCCAGCTCCCACCAGAGCTGCATTATTTAAATGCCGGTGAAGGGGAGGGAGGCATCTGGATTGGTGGGTGACCTAGCTGGGAAATGTTCCTGCAGAATGAAAAGATCCTGGCCTCAGTGCCCAGAGACTCTTTGCTTTGTTAGCGGTGCTCTGGGAATGAATGCAGAGTGTACATCCCATCCAAGTGGCATAGACCCACTTTCTGTGCACTCCTGAAGTCTTGCACTGAGAAAGGGCTTCGCTGGTTCTCCTGGGAGTGTGGTCCCTGCCACATCTGATGTTCTTACTTTGCACTCTGACCTTTGCACACTGGCTAGCCTGTTTGAGAATCTCAAAGTATACTTCAGCTGACACACTTCGCTCTCATGTGGAGTAAACTCAGACACAAAGAAGAATGCATGAGGACTTTGTTTAAAGTGGGCACAGACCAGGCTAGATGTCAGGGCTCTGTGTCCTCAAATGCCATGCAGTTCTGCCTCGGAGGAGGAACAAGGAGAAAAGGGAGGGGGTGTGGATAGATTTAGGGCACATATCTGACTTGCATCCCCCCTTCTCTCTCTCTCTCTCTCTGTGCATACTCATACATGCACAAATGTTCTGTCTTTCTGACACACTCAGCTCTTTACCTACAGTGTTACCTCTTCTTGGCATCTTGAAATTCCTTGTCTTCGGTTACTGGTTTAAAACAAAATCTTTATCTTTCAAAATGTTTGTGTCTCTACGAAATCTCCCTTCACCCTGATAAGAAGTGCTGGAGACATAAGAACCCTGCAGCTCTGGCCTAGGTCAGGACACTCACTGACTCACTGGGTTCTCCTACAAACCATTCATTTGCAAGTCAGTCTCAGCCATTACAGTCACCCCTGTGTGTCATTGAACCCTGGGCATATACTATGGGTTGAGATACCCTTCAGTGGCCCTGCAAGGAAGATCTAATACATACCAAGAGCAATTTTGCATTGTTTATAGCAAGTTCAACTAGTTCTCTGGAGAGAAGAGTGAAGCTGAGTCTGCAAGGAAGACCTAATGGTGGTTTGAAAAGGGTTGGGGTAAGGCTATGCAATTCTAGAATCCAGGCCTGGAATTTGGTGATTTTCATGGTTTTCAAGGGACACAAGTGACCCTCCAGGTCTTACAGACCCTGGCTCCCTGAGCCAAAAATAGTTTTACCTGAGACACAAGTCTCGGTGCCACGACCAGCACACACACATCTGATAGAAACCCACCCCGCAGCCTAGGTTGGGCTTTTCCTGAATCTACCAGACAGCTTCCCCCACTCCTGTTTTTGAGGACCTGCCTTGTGTTTTATCCCAGGATATAGCAGGTTCATTTCAGAACCTCTCAGTTTTCCCCATTCTTCTTCCTGTGGCTATGATAAGACACCATGACCAAAAACAGCGAAAAGAAGCAAGAGTTTATTTGAGTGTGTGGTTCTATAGGATTGAGAGTCCTTCGTCATGAAGGGTCAGAGCAGCAATGGCAGACACAGTGGCAGAAGCAGAAAGCTAAGAGCTCCGTCTTCGAATGGAAGTGAGAAGCAGAGAATGAACTGGAAGGAGCCTGCAGCTTTAAACTCTCAAAGGCCACCCCCAGTGATGCGTTTCCTCTAGAAGGTCGCAGCTCTTCAATAACCTCTCAAAACTGCATCACCAGCCGGGGACCACGTGTTCAAATGCCTGTGAAGGACACTGTCCTTCACACTATCACACCCACCTTCACATTATTTTTGACAAAATTCCCTCTCAGACCATTCCTTGGTCCTGAAGAGGATTGGTAGCAGCTGAGGACGAGCTAGGGCACTGATTCTCAACCTGTGGGTCGTGAACCTTTGGAGGTCAAATGACCTTTTCACAGGGGTTGCATGAGGCCATCTAAAATACAGATATTTACATCACTATTCTAACAGTCACAAAATTGCTATCATGAAGCAACATGCATTGTTTGGGATCACCACAGCATGAGGAACTGTATTAAAGGGTCGCAGCATCAGGGAGGTGGAGAACCACTGGTCTCGGAACTAGCAGAGGGACCCTTGGATTAAGTTTAGAGCAAAAAACAAAGTCAAAGACCCTCACGAAAACCAGCCAGAGATATATAGATTCCATGAAATCTCCCAGGAAGAGGTCCCAGAAGGTAATGGTGGGATGTTCTGAAAGAGGAATTGAAGAAGGGGACAGGAGTTTAAGTAGAATTGCCCTGAAGAGGGATGGAGGCTTCATCGACCCTTTAGCCAGCAAGAAGGAAGGATACTCTGTCACCAAGCATTTGGCTAAGGAAGCAGACACAGAATCTATTTCAGGGCCTGCATTTCTCTTTTCTAGTTTCTGTGACAAAATGCATCTTAAGGAAAGAAGGCTTTTGTTTGTTTGTTTGTTTTGGTTCAGGGTTGCAGGGCACAGTCGCTATGGGGGAGGACATAGCTGTGGAAAGGTGAGGCAGCAGGTCACATTGTCCCCACAGTCAGAAAGGAAATAAGCAATGCTGTGCAGTCCCTTCCTCCCGAGCGTTCAATCTGAGACCCCAGCCCCCATCTCCACCCCCACCGCCCGTGGAGCACACTCAGGAAGGTCTTCTCAGCTCGGTCGACCTAATCTAGAACCTTCCTCTCAGACCTAACCAGAAATTGATTCCTAGATGATTCTAGATCCTGTCAAACTATCAGTCTGGGCTCCTTATCACAAACCTACCTCTTCCGGCTGGATGAGGGAATTGGTGTGGATTAGTGAGAGTGAGCAATTGTTAACGTTAAGCACTATCTACACACAGGTAACATTGCATAAGCTAAACAGGTTATATTTAGGAACATATGTATATATATATATATATATATATATGTGTGTGTGTGTGTGTGTGTGTGTGTGTGTGTATACAATATATATACAATAACAACCTGTAAAAAAAAAAAAAGAGAGAGAGAGGCCATGAATTTGAGGCCTCATCAGGGAGGGGTGTATGAGACGGAGGAAGAGGAAAGAAGAAATGCTGTAATTAAAATTTGTAATCTCAAATAAATCTCAAACAAGACAAATTAATGTTATTTAAGATTCATAAAAAACAAAAGAAAAAACATCAGGATAGAATATGGAAAACATGATTTTCCTCAATCTAACAGTTGAGGCTTCATTTCTAAGCCAGACACAAAACAGGATATCCGAAAAGGAAAGGCTTGACGGATTCAAAAGTGAAAAGGTTTCAATGCTGCACCAATGCTCACAAAGCTGGAGAGACGATACGCAATACACAGGAAAGATGAACCTTGCTGACTTATCAAGGGGAGGCACATTCAAACAAAAGGCACTGGTGAGCAATAAAAGAAATGACAAAGTAGATGTTTAGGAAGGTGATAAAATATGAATTGTCATGAGCATAAGAAAGTTCTAATTCTCACCAACAGTTAAAGCAACTGACATCAGTTGATAATGAGAGAAGATCCCACCCCATTCAGAATTGGGAATGACAAAAATTGAGAGGCTCATAATAGCTTGTAGGACAGGTCTCACTGTATTATGTCTTAAGCTTGTCTAATCTTAAGAGAAATTCTTAAATTTATTATAAAAATAAAGACTAGAGAACTTTGATATTTGCAGAAATTTTAATATAGCCATTTGAAACAAAAAAAAACCACTGTAGCTTAAGGAGAGGCTGGTGATCATGGGAAGTTATGTAAAAGCCAAAATCCACCTAACAAGGAGTCACTATGATAACCCACAGACTTTAGGAGCACAAAGCCAAAGCCAAATGTGTCAACTGGCATTTGATTTGTAACCCCAGCATTGGTGAGGAGGAGGCAGGTGGGTCCCAAGGACACTGGCATGGTGGCCTCGCCAAAACAATGATCTCTAAGCTCCAGACACCTTGTCTCAAAAATAAGGTGAAGAGTGACAAAAAAAAATCCAGTGTGACCTCTGACTTCTATATGAATACACAAAGGAGAGTGTACCCATGCATGCAGGTGGATATGTATATACACGCATACGTGCATGCACACACACACATGCATAACACACACACACAGAGCACACAAAATGAGGTCACTCTAAAGCTAACAGTCAAAAAAAATGACAGAGACAAAACAGAACAAACACACACACGCTCAGCCATGATAGTTATCCCTCGAGGAACGAGTAGGAAGCATGCTTGTTGCAGGTGCAAAGAGAATTCATCTCGCTGGTGTGAGGTCTTCCTAAGGTGTAGGTACTATTTGCAACGCACCTGAGCTCATTTGATTTGAAACGCTCTGTGACACTTGACAACCGTCCTACAATGCACAGGCTAAAGTGCAGGCTACGGCCATCCTACAGTGCAGACTGAGCATGCCCAGACAAGGATTTCAGAGATAGGGCAGGTCTAGTCCAGGTCAGGAACTTAAGTCAAAACTCCCAGACCCAAGTGGAGCTAGTTTGGACTAAAACATCTCTGGTCATGGTCTTCTGTTCCTGCCAATCAGGCATTAAGCAAATGTTTTAGGCTCCTTTCAGCTGCCCACTTAATCCACTTTTGGATGGATGGGCCAGGTGAGAGGACCATTGTGAATAACTTTGGTGACCCCTGAGTCACTTGCATCTTAGAATTCTAGTTCTCTGCCTTGGCCTGGGTGGTCATAATATCTGAATATTACTCATCACCACCCAGTCCCTGTCCAGGGAGAAATTATTCCACAACCTGGACCATTTTCTGATAGCCCTGTATCCAGTTGTATCTACTGCTGACAGCAAGTCACTTTGCAAGTTAAGTGTGATTGACTGGTCGCAAAGTCACATACAGTTCACTCATTCCCTATGAGAAGAAGACAAGGAAGGAGAAGTCACAGACCCTCAACATCCTATATGCCCCCCACCTATTGTGGCAGATTAATATTGTCATCAGGTAATACAGAACAGCATCCTAAGTCAACTCTATCCAGGAAGGATCTTTGTGCCCACTCTACAGGTACCACACACTGACATCCAGCAGGGGGTGATGGACTGATAGGATGTGGGTTTGCTTGTCTGTGAGCTTGACCATCACATTGACAAAACTTAGAACAACCACAGAAGCACCTCTCTGGTGCTCTCTGGGAGATATTTCTTGGTTTAAGTTAATTGAGAAGGGAAGATCCACTCCAAACATTAGTGGTACCACTGTGTAGCCTGGGATCTCAAACTGAATAAGGAGACAGTGAGTTGAGCCTCAGAATTCATCTCTCATCTTTCTCATTATGAATGTCATGTGGCCAGCTGCCTCATGCACCCTCTTATGTGACCCTCCAACAATGACAGATCGTATCATAGACCTACACGCCAAATCAACCCTTCCTTCTTCAAGATGCTTCTTGCCAAGTATCTTGTCACAGCCATGAGGCGAGGAGCTACTATATGACCTGAGCGCCTTCCTCTAGCGCCTGTTCTCCCTCCACCTGAGTGCTGAGACGAACATGTGAGGTTCTGGACCCCCTGCCTAGATATGAGGCTCATCTCTCCCACCACCGTGAAACCGAGTCCTCTGGATCAGCGTTAGCTGTCTGCAATATGCTGCCAGTCCTGTTGTGAGATCCAAGGAGATGCCCCTCTGGTCTGGCACATTGGAAATGCTGGTGAAACCTTTCTGGCATCCTTCCTGTAACCATGTCCTCCTCCTTTGGGCTTCACTCCCGAACAGATCATACCCACACACAGCATCACGGATTCACAGTTACATTCTTCTATCCCCACCCAAGTCTTGAAACTTTGTCTTGTGGGCTATTTTTTTCCTCAGCAGCATTTCCTAATGCTGACTTTGGAGTCCCAAAGAACGGTGCTGTGAGGACACTCGTGTGCAATCCCAATGAGGGTGGGGCATGGATTTATAGGTTCTCTTCAGCCTAGAATCTCACGATTGTGATCACATTTGGGCTTTTGTGGTCTTCGTCATGGTTATAAATCATTCCCAGGCAATCAGCTTAACTATTTAGAAGGGGCAGGACCTGCTGGATGGAATACCTTGGATTCATCCATGCCTGTTTCTGATGCTACCTTCCTCTTGAATTCTCCAGAGTACTCTTGGGTTCTTGGACTGCCTTTGAGCATTCCACACTCTTCCCTGAGCTCTGGCACTTCCAGAGTCTGATATTGTCTTTCTCAAAAAAAAAAATCCAACATATTTTGGTTTCTAAAAGTTGAGTCATTCTAGCAAATCCTTAGCTATTTTGTAGAAATAAATTGCCTCAGCCACTCTGAGTTTCTACAGCAGATATTGAACAATAATCCTGGCAATGATGGGGTTATGTGCTGGCATCTAAGAGAAGGCAGGGGGCACCCCTTATCCAGAGAAGGCAGGGCCTAGGACCTCAGCAGTGGGGTGAGGGTAGACTTGACGGGTGCAGAAGATGATCCACGTGGTCATCCCCGGTGCCGATGCCTCGTCTCATAGCAAGCCTTTAAATGAGGAGGTGCATGAGTCTTCCATTTATTGATCTCAAACGAAAAGCACATTCTTAAGAAAGTTCAACCCTGCCTAACACGCCCAGTCCCACAGAAAACAGCTCTGCTGGTGTCTTTTTCTTCCTTCTGCTCACTCCCTTCCAGACGACCTGTTCTGCATCAGAAGCTACCAAGACATCTCTACATGCTTCTCCCGTCTTTACATCGACCTCAGCACGTCTAGACAGGAGCATTTACCTGTTAAAGTAGCGAAACTGAGAATCAGGCTGGTCACACAGGGGCCAGGGCCGATGTGCTGCATGTATTTGACCCTCCTTCTCTCTAGCAGAGATCGGTGCGTTTGTATAAGTCCTTAATACGGACTTCATTAGACAGACTCTCTAAGGAGCTGTGTTCAGGGTGATTCATGTCTAAAACTCAAGCTCAGAACAGTGGCTGTGTTGGCTGTGACTGTGTCCCTCTGCCCCCTGGATCTACCATCAGGAGACGAGTCCCAAGAATACCCTTATAACTAGTTGTCCTAGGCAAATGACAAGGGTTGTGTGATTAAGTCCATACTTCCTTCTTGGCTTCGCCCTGCTGTCTCCTGGCTCCTGATGTGAGAAGATGTGCCGGTGACTACCCTAAGTTTTGTCCCTTGTCACTTGAGTGGGTGGGGATCTAGCCAGTTGACACCACGGCTGTGGTTTACTCGGCTGAAGCACCTGCCAATATGGAGCACGCTTCTGCGAGACCACAAACTTGAACAAGCCGAGATCCCGTTGGCAGAGCGTCGCTAACTGAAAGCATTAAAACAGGGCAGGACATTTAGACGGGAAGGAGAATAGAGCTGAGACATTTTCCTGCAGTTTCTTTCTTTGTGGGTTGTTTTATCTTTTTCTTTTCTTTTCTTTTTTTAATTCCCACCTCTTCTGTCATATTGTCTTAAAAAACAAAAATACAAAGGAAAGAAAGCAAATGCTCCCTAGAAGGTAGAGAAGAGAACGCTGCTGGAGAAGAAAATGTTCTTTAGAGATGAACAAGGATTTCAGAGGCTGTTACCGGCTGCTCAGTGGAAGAAATAACTACCACTCTCAGATGAGAGAGATTGGTATGGACTTTACTAAACATTAGTTTCTAGGAAGGTGTGAGGGGCCGCCATTTAACAGACACACAGAGCAGGGGAGACTATTGAGAGGTCCCAGATAGGAGTTCAATAAATGTCAGCGGCCCCATACTGTACTTACCACATAAAAAAGAGGAAACAAAGGTGCCCAGAGTTCAGTCTGACACCAGAGTACAAACAGAGATGCCAGAGTTTTAGACACTAGTGTTCCATCAGGCGCCAAGTTTCAGTCAGAACACCTGAATTCAGTCAGACGCTAGTGCACAACCAGAGAGAGCAGGATTCAGTCAGAACAACAGAGTTCAGTCAGATACCAGAGCACACCCAGCGATAGCAGGGTACAACCAGAGACACTAAGGCACAGCCAAAGACACCAGGATTCAGTCAGACATGAGAGTTCAGCCAGACACCAGAGCACAGCCAGACACACCAGGGCACAACCAGAGACACCAGAGTTGAGTCAGAGGCACCAGATTTGAGTAAAAGATATCACAGTTTAGTCAGCGAAGTTAGAATTCAGTCAGAGTCCCAGGAATTCAATCAGAGGTGGCAAAGTTCAGTCAGAGAGACATCAGATTTCAAAAAATGGCTATAGTTTAGTCATAGACATCAGAATTCAGTCAGAGAAAAGAGAGGTCAGCCAGATACACCAGAATTCACTCAGAGAAATGAGACTTCAGTAAGACACTGGAGTCCAGTCAGAGAAATAAAAATTTAGGCACTGATATCAGCATTTAGTTAGCGATCCCTCGGATTCAGTCACAGATGTCCAGCATTCAGTCAGAGATGCTCAGACTTTAGGGAGACTCAGAGTTCAAAGAGCTACCAAGATGTCGGTCAATGGCATCAAGGTCAATCTATGTCTCTTATTTTTCAGGAAGCACAAGAAATAGTACATTCCCCGTCTAGTTCCAAATGCCAGATTATGGGAAAGTCACTCAAGGTTCTACTCCATAATCCTAAAAAAGGTGAAAACTTCAAATCAAGGATAAAGTTCAAAATACTCCATTGCCACTGCCCGCCAACTGCGTGGGTCCAGCATGCACAGAAGGTCCCCTCCTGAGCACAAGCGGTCACTAGTTTCGCAGCCCAACTGTTCTGGTCAATACATGCAGCATCTATTGTAATGTGCATCACTTTAGGAAGCTTCCACGTGCCGTTTGAGCACACTGAGACACTGACTCTGGAAATGGGGGTGCCTGTTCCTCCTTTCATACCCAAACACACTTGTCACACTTGTCTCAAAGTGTCCCTCAAGGCTCCTTGCTGGGGGACAGGCTGGTCTCCTAGCTGGGTGACAGGGTGGAGAGGACCACAGAACAGAAGTTTAAAACATCACATCCTGAAGAAGGGACGGAGGGTGTGCCGACTCCAGCAGACCCCGCTGCTCTTGTTTATCCCACTGTATACAAATGCCTGCGGTGGGAGCGAGAACCTGGAAGCTCACCCACGGAGAGAGAGCTCAACCCAAACCCACTCTGACCTCCTCGCCTTCCCTAGTTGTCCCTGCTGCATGTGGAGAGCTCCCGATCTGACAGGGTTTCGCTGCCTGTCTTTTGCTTCTCTATATCTACCAGTGGCGATGTCTTCTTTCACTTTTGCTTGCTATGTGATTATTAAGCTCACTCATTTAAAACTGAAAGCAGAGCTGCCGGATTATCCTCCAGCCCATACAGAGAGTCTGTGAACCCAGGAAAATCCCAAACTGTGGGAGAATTATTCCCCGGGAAGGCCTGTCACAAAGATGACTGTTGACGAGACATAAGGGGTCTTGAAGAGGCGCTGGCACAAATTAGGTTCTGAATAACAGTTAATCTGTCCTTCATCAGAGGTCATATGCTCAGATCTTTGGCATTTGTTCAGTTACCCATTGGATTCCAGGATATGCATGGTGTAAAGATATTGAAGAAAATGAGAGAAAAGAAGACTGGAAGAATTGAGAGATGAAAACTTAGTAAATAGATCTGTATTTTGCTTCTAAATTTTGATAATTTTTGTACAAATTTTCCAGTTTTCTTTGAATCCCTCCATTTTAAAAATTGAATTTATAGCAGAAGTGGTGGTGCACATTTTCAATCGTAGCACTCAGAAGGAAGAGACAGGAAGATCTCCGTGAGTTCAAGACCAACCTGGTCAACAAAGCAAGTTTCAGGACCGCCAGGACTACACAGAGAAACTCTGTCTCGAAAAACCGAATCAAAAAAATAAAGTAAAAGTTGTATTCATGTCAAACGCTTCAAAACATGTTCCTAACAAATACAACTGAAACTGTTCTCTTGCCCCTGCCAGTCTGTCTAAGCAACAGTCGGCTAGCTAACTGATGAGCTTACTCACTTACAAAAATGATGCGGACTCATATCCATAAAGAGACCAAAGAGCAATAGGCACATGATGACCAGCTCAGAGCTAACCGAGACTGTACAGCTAACCCAGACCTGGTGAGTGTGGGTAGTCGCCCTGAGACACTTGGCCCTCTCGTAGTCACCAAGCTGAGTGGTGTAGCCAGGTAGGTCAGTGCTGCTGACCCAAATTCCCCTCCTTACCAGGAGTCATGGCAGCCTTCCGTTCACCTCATGAACTTGGCTTAACCCTCTGGCGTTCCTTCTGGGAGCACTGGGAATGTACCCTGGAAAATGCCCTGCTCACCACTACCTTCTTTACCTGACACAGCTCAGCCAATGGGAGCAGTGTGAGGAAGCATGGAAGCAGGACTCCATTTTTTAGGATTCTAGAGAGTCGAATCTGTGACCTGTGAATACTAGACTCACAGAAACTGAGTTGGCCATGAGGTAACCAGCCTGGCAGAAATGGAGATAATCTAAAGATACTCTTGTGTCTCTCAGCCTATCAGATCATTGAAACAATCGACACCAAATAAACGAGAATCCCCCCACCCCCGAAATCTTATGCTAAGAGAAGGGAAGGTGTCAGCCAGAGGGGGAACTTGTCTCCAGAAAAAAGAAATTAATTTTGTCAGCTCACCACGCAGGATGAGACTACAGCCTAGGTCTAGATGAGGATGGGTCAAGGGAAGGCGGGACCACGCCTCGCCCAGGACTGCTTAGATGTGCCTATCACAGTCCTGGAGCTCTCGGTAAACTTTTATTTCCCTTCAGGACCCCAAGATTGACTTAACTGATCTCTTTGCCTTTCCCAACGTGGCCACACAGAGAAAAACTCCCCTTTCTGCCTTTGAGGGTTAATACTACTGTTCTAACTTCCAAAGAGGAGTTGGCTGAGCTTGAATTCTTGGGAGTAGACGCTCTGACTCCATGTTTGGTAACAACGATGTCTCAGCCCTTGAAGCCTAGAGGTAGTCCTCCCGCTTTGTCCCTTTTAGTAAGGACTTGAAGCTGAGGAGACGCTTAACCCAAAGGATAGTTCTGTGGGACTGGGCCAGAGAGTGCAGAGTTTACCTCATGGTCAGCAGGCTGTTCTCTGTGGAACCGTGTGGTGAAAGGTGACCAGTTAGAGCCTACGGAGGAACTGAGGGGAGAAGCAAGGGGATAGAACCTCACGGGGAAGCAGGTGGGCTTTGTGAATAAAGAGAACCGGAGTGGGGGACTTAATCTGGACACACTGGAGGTTCAAGGTCACACCGCAACTTCCACGCATAATTCAGAAGTTTGCAAAACTTCTGGGAAAAGTTAGTTCTGTGACTGGCAGCTCGGGAGCCAACTCCTTTGATAGTACTGTCTTCAGACCCTTGGATTATGGAACAAGGTAAGACAGGTGTGGCAGCCTGTTTAGGCTTCAGGTCACCCGCACTGGAACTGGGAAGCGAGCAAGAAGAGAGAGTAAGTCTGCCCGTCTGGGGCCCTGGCTCCAGACAGGAGTTCATGATTGGCATTTATGAAACGAACACTCTGAGAGCTGGGGAGTTCTCAGTGTGCTGGCAAGGTGGATAGCACTGGGGTGCCAACAATGGGGAAGCCCATCCCTCCTTGGCCATGGGAGAAGAGGAAAGGTTATCCCCAACCTTCAGGAAAATCCCAGGCTTGTGTAACCCTACTTAAACCTTCCTTTCCATGCAGAACACAGATTGGCATCTTCTACATGGCTATACCTACTGACTTCTAAACACTGACCCCGTATACAGCTCTGTGTGTGTGTGTGGGGGGGGGATGATGGCTGTCTTCCTGTAGCTGCCTGTGTCTCTGTTTATATGCTGAAGAGTCCATGTGAAAGGTTGAGCCCAGATCACTTTGCTTTTTAATCATAAACCATCCTAAATCAGAAGCCCTGTGAGGATAAAGTCCATTCATAGAACTCAGCACGTGATCTGCTGGGCTCATGGGGTGGGGATTTGGGAAAGAATATAAATCAACTTCTGCACACCCAGGTGGAAGGGGAAGTTTTCCAGGGGTGTTCAGTCACTCTGATAGGGCTCCATGGGTAGAGGTGCCTTTAAGAAACAGGGTGTGTACTATGACCAAAGCTGGGAAGGACTTTCAGTTGGAGAGAATAAGATGACCAAGAAGTACCTGGTATGAGCGGGAAAACACTGAGTGATTTCTTCCACTAGTGACAAAAGGGGGAGTCCGGGGCCACGACTTTGGACAGGCCAGGCCGAGGAGTATCTATCATCTCCAAAGTTGCTCGCCCCCGTGGCCCTGCTGACATTTTGTGTGAGTCACCTTTTAGGTGTGGCCAGCCTATGCCCTGAAGGATGTTGAGCAGCCCTGGCCTCTACCCACTAAATGCCAGTAACAGCCCTCTTTCAGTTGTGACAATGGAATGTGTCTCCAGGCTCTGTCAAGTGTCCCCAGAGGGGAAACTCATCCTGGATTGAGCCTTCAACTCTAAGAAAAGGCAGCATGCACAGGCAGTGGGTGACAGAGAGCCCTGATGATCGCCTATAGAAGTCACACAGGGACCACGACAGTGTCTCCAGTCTCTGGGCCAACGCCTGGCACACAGTAGGCCCTTGGTAAATTGAGGGGGACAATACAACTCTTCTCAAGTACAGGATCTATCTATATTCAGCAAGGCCAGGGCCCTGTCAGGCTACTGTCCCTTGGGCTGGGCAGTTACAGTGGGCAGCACCTCAGGGGCCAGGCCATGCTGGGTGGCTGTTTATCTGCATGCCCTGGGCTGCCCGCTGGGCGTATTAGAGGCCATGAAATAATGATGAAGCCTAGGAGGGGTAATTAAAAGCCACAGTGACATTGATCTGCTGAGATTTCTGAAAGAGCCCAGAGCACACGGGGTGACTCTCCTCCTTACCTCATGCAGGCCCAGCCTGATTGGCCCCCTGGGCATTGCTGAGGCCGTGGAACCTCACCTGTGGCCGGGAGACTCCCAGGGCAGCAGTCAGGCTGACTTCAGAGGCTGTGCAAAACAGGAGGCCTGGGCCTGGGGGGCAGCCCAGCTGCTGTGCTCTGCCCTGAGAAGGCAAGGACAGGCTCACTGTTAAAGACACAGTTCCGCATTCATTGTGTCTCAGAGCTTCCCCCTTCCCCGCTTCAGGTCCAGAGGCTTAGCCAGGCAGGGACCCGACGTGTTTCAGAGCTTTGGTGAGGCAGCAGCATCTTTGCCCTTTGGGTTATGGAGTTTGCTTGAAAGGTTGCTGTGTGAAGGCCAAGTGATCCAACACTTAATCCTTGACCTTCTGCCTGACTCAGGAAACTGAGCATGCTCCCAACAGCAGAAGCACTTATTATATCCTTACAGTAATTGTTTCCTCGAAGCGGGACCCTGATTAGAGCCATTGTTTCCTTGATGTTATTATGTTGATGATCAGTCAGCTATGGGCTTTGTTGCTATTAACTATACAGAGTCTGTGTGTATATGTGTGGGGGTGCTCATGCATGTGTGTGTGCAAACATGCATGTATGTGTGTGTGTGTGTATGTGTGTGTGTGTGTGCATGCATATGCAATTGCACATACTCTGTATATGCACAAATACTTTCAGGCCATAGGACACTCTTAGGTGTAGTTCCTCGGTACCACCTTCTTTCTGAGATGGGATCGCTGGTTAAGCTATAACCCATCAAACAGATTGGGTGGTCGACCAGAAAGCCCCAAAGACCCACCTGTCTATGCCTCCTCCAGGGGACTGGGATTACAAACCCACACATTATGGGTGACTTTTGCTTGGGTGTTTGTTTGGTTTGCTTTGCTTATCACAGTTTCTGGGGATTGAACTCAAGTCCTCATGTTTGAGAAGCATACACTTTACCAACGTGGCCATCTCTCCAGTCTTGTTTTAAGGTAGTTTTACTGATAGAATTTAGTCAAACAAAACTGGGGGAAAAATGAGTTACTACCAGAGTCTTGCCACTGGACATCTCTGTCCAAATCCTGTGCAAATCCTGTGAGCATGCCACATCTTTATGACCCTGCAGATCATCGGGGGTAAGAGGAACCAACACTGTAAGCCAGCAGGTACTCAAATGGTACCATGGTTGCTAAGTCATCGTCTTGAGAACTGGAGACTCATTTGCTCTGGTGCTTTGTGTTAGAGTCTGGGCCACAGTTTTGATCTTATGACCTAGCAGTGCCATGAAGGGGCACTTCACAGATAGGGAAACTGAGGCAGTCCAAGTCAGTCTGTCTTGGAGATTACCAGGGTCCTCACTAAACAGGGAGCTTTTTTTTTTTTTTTTTAATTTTAGCTGCTATAATCAGACAGTCACAGGCAGGCTCCTAAAAGACCAAAGACTATCTTCCTTCCTGCCTGCCCCTGAACTAGCAAGCACTATACTTCCATATAGAATCGCAGCCTCTGGCCTTCCGTGGTGACAACCAACCTGTTTTCTGCCCTTTCTTCTGCCATGCGGGTGGGGGATGGGAGCCGCACCTCTGATCTCCACACAGCAGAGGGTGAAGGAAGTTGAAACTCTGTCAGATGGGAGGTGTGACAGGTTTTGTTAGGCCTTGAGAAATTAACTGTCCTTCTACATGGGCAGAGTTGGGCCCCTGTTCCAAGGTCATATGTGTCACCGTGAAGGTACTCCTTCCTGTTCTGGGAACTGCCCGGAGTGCGGTGAAACGGTCAGCTGGGTTAGCAGAGGGTCTGCCTCCCGTTGCCGTGAACAAGGGTTGTCTCTGCATTGCACACACCTCCCGCTTCTGAGGAACTGGTCCAGAACCAGAAGCTGCCTGTGGCGCACCCCTGGGTTGCCAGACATGCAGTAGGAGCAGAGAGAGCTGTTCTCATGCCTCTCAGCTGGCGACTGACCTATGATCGCAGAGCCGAATGGCTTTCAAAGTTCCGTATCATTTCTCTGTGGGCAAAACCTGACCTGAATAGTCAAAACTCCTTTAAGTCCGTAGCTAAACCTCCCATTCCCTCACGGTGAGGACAGATGCGTTCACTGTTGCACCCGTAGAAACATATTCTGTCCCTAGGTGCAGCCTTGACCCTGCAGGTGGCATTACACAGTATATAGTTAGGAGGCACAGTTCTGGTTTTATAAAATACATCCAAACTTTGGTTCCATGAAAGAGACCGGGGCAGGAGCAGTAGATAAATCTGTAGGCCCAGTTCAGAACCGTGTCCCTTTAGCAGGTTTGGGCAGTGGCGGTCATGACAGTTTGACAAATAGAGTGGCTGTGACTGCAGTCCTGGTCCATGCAACTGTGGTCTGCGATGTCCTCAGCCAACTGGGAACTCCTGGGAGACTGAGGTTGCCCAGTGTCGGAAAGGAGCAGAAGCCGCCTCCTTCAGACAAAAGGCTAACCCGAGGCTGCTGTAGGTGTGGGCATACAGTGAAGATTCCTGAGCAGATGGGTACTCGGGGAGGTCCCCACCTTCTCAACATTGTGGAATCCCCTGCACCCCCTGTACAAAGCAGCTGTCAATGTTTCAACTCTTCCGAGTTTGTAGTTGTGTGCCTGGAGAAGGATCGGCCCCTGGGAACTGGGGCTGGGGAGGAGGTAAGAGGGAATTAAGACCTGCTGAGGCCACAGCAATTAGCACGAGCCACCAAGACCTTTTTTTCTGTGGTAATTGGCTGTCCCTGACCTGGTGCTACAGGGGACACCCAGGCCTCTAGGGGAGCACTCAGGGACGTTGCCTCTCACAGAGGAATCAGGGCTGACCAGGAGTGCTAAGTAAATAAGATGGCACTTGGCTTCCAAAGGGTGAGGAGATGATGTAAGAAGGCCTCCCTGTGTGCAGGTGGCAGGCGCGTTGGAGAAGCATGGCCTGAGGTGCTGGGCCTTGGCGACGGACATCTACCGCTGTGCTCTCGGCTGGGCATTATCTTTCTCTTCCTCTATTGCTCTGTTCTCATCTTTGTTCCTCTCCTGGTTTGGCCTCTCTGTAGCTCCTTTCCCCGCAGGCTTTCTTCACCTGTGACCTGGTGGATTTTTCTTCCAGACTATTTCTTTCCTAGACACACTCAAGGGCGCTCAGCTGCCCTCTACAGATGCAATGCACACAGAAGCTGGTGTTTCCTGCTTCCCGGAAGAGCCCGGGATCTCTCTAAAGAGACAGCAATTCGCGGCACGTTTCAAGCATGTGTATCTATTGGGCAAATGTTTGTGGAGCACGCATGACCTGGTCTGGCAGTGCAGACAGAACAAGTTTTAGATGCAGTGATGGAGTTGGAGAAGACAGCACACATTAATAAGGGAAGATGACTGTTTCAAGAAATAAATACCGTGAAGAAAAGCGAAACAAGGCAGGGAATGAACCTGTTGGGAGCAATAGAGGGAGGGCGGCCAGACAAGGGAGGGGTCTTGGAGACATCCTAAGAGGAGTATCCCAGCCAAGGGTAACAGATAGCAAAGGTCCTGTGGCCAAGCTAGACTGGGCCTGTTTGGAGCGCGGCAAAGAGCAGTTAGAGGCGGGTAATAAGACAGGAAGGGGGTCCAGGCTTCCCATTGAATCTTCGCAAAGGATCACAGTCACAATTTCACAGACATTTGGAGAGAATTCCTGAGCTGAGATTCTAACTGGAAGCTGCAAGGAGTAGAGAGTGTTCCACAGTGTCTGGGTATGCAAGGCCAGGGAATATCAAGTGGAGCCCAGTAGGGGCGGTACATGCCTTTAATCCCAGCACTCTGGAGGCACAGGCAGGCAGATCTCAGTGTTCGAGGCCAGCCTGGTCTCTGGAACAGGTTCCAGGACAGCCAGGGCTACAGAGAGCAGCAGGCAGCTCTAAAGGGCCTGTCTAGGAGAAATTCCCACAGGCCTCTGAAGACAGAAACAAGTACCACAGCCATGGTTTAGAGGCCCAGGCGCCTACTATCGAGTAAGAAGCAACAAGAGCCCCAAAGCAATTATCCACTTGCACTGAAGGGATGGGAAGTTCCTTCTTTAGTGGCCAGAGCAGGGAAGCAGTGACTCTAAACCAAATTCTTCCTGTCGGCCATGTTACGCCAGGCCAGAGTAGAAGTGTAAAGCACTATTGGGATAAAGGAAACTGAGGTCAGGGAAAACTACTCTTTGACCTAGTACTTGGCACCTTTTCAACAGAAGGACATGATGTGTGAACAGGCGGTGCCAGCCCTGACAGACAAAGCTTGTTTTACACAAAGGGTAAGTAAGACAGAGTTTACCCTTGAACCTGATTCAATGTTCTAATTTGTAAAATGGGATTTTGAAAGATTCATTATATGTATTTTTGTAACACGAGAATTCTGACCTCCTCAAAGAACCATCTATTTTTTACAACTTCCCCACCAGAACACACACATACACAGAGAAACACTTGCATACACACACATACACACTTGCATACACACACACACACACACACACACACACACACACACCGGCACGTGCGTGCACGCACATGTCCACTCTCACACAGGCACAAACACACCTAATATGGGACCATTCACCGAGTGGACAGTCTCACCCAGCACACAGTCCCATGAGGAAGTCTTGGATAAAATGGGGAGAAACCCGTCCATACTGAGCACTGGGGATAAACTCTGAGGCAGAAAATTCACTCACCGGCCCACCTTCTCGGTTTTTCTCTCGCTTTCTCTTCTTTATCGAGCAAAGTTTTCTGGGCACCTATTGGGTTTTGAGTCTCACATTAGCTGCTCCATGCTTAATTAACAAAAACTAGTCCTGGAGGTTCCCTAATTGTGAGTCAAAAGACTGTGGCTTGTACTGTGACCTTGAGGGCATCTTTCCAGAAGAAAAGACAATAGGAAGGGCAGTAGATCTCAGCCTTGCAGGAAGAACTACAGAGGCTGTGTGGAAGGAGCTCAGACAGGCACTGAGAACAGGAAGATGGTTTACTTGCCCCAAGTTTGGGAATGATGCTGGCTTAGAGGACCACACAGTCATAGTCATTGGGTTCATGTCGGGGCAGAGGACAGCAAAGGATACAGACAGAGTTGTTTGTCTGTCCGAGACGATGCAGGCAAGGACACACACATTGCTCACTGCATGGAAATACTGATTGCTGAAGACTCTGAAACCCGGAGTGAGTCACGTCCTGGGCCTGGAAAGCCCCCACCCCAGTCCTTCTCAAGGGTTCAACCAAAACACTGGAAACAGACCAGGGGCCCAGTCTCACAGTCAGCCAGCAAAGATTTCTGTTCTGACCAAGCGTGCTGCTGGGCCCTTGACGTCAGAGTCTCATTGTCAGCACTTCTTAGGGCCTTGAAAGCCAGCCTCCTCCAGAGCAGAGCCACCACAGAGTAGGGACATTACTCGGGACTGTTGGGAGAATCAAGAATGTGTGAGTGCTGTCCCCAGCCTCCAATTAGCTGCAAGGCTTAGGGCAAACCGTACAGCTTTCACAAACCCTTTGTACCAACCGTATCCTCTAAGAACAAAGTATCATGGCCCGCCGCATCTAAAACAGGACCACGGTCCGTACAAGCGTCCTATGACCCCGCCAAATGTGTTATCAACATGAGGAAATTAGCATCAATTTAAAAGAAGATATCAATATAATCACATGTGAGTATAAATAATAAATTATCTCTATGCAATATTATATATGCCAATATGTGCAATTTGATTTCCGATGAGTCTCGAAGTGTTATTTTAACTCTCAGAGGCTTTTGATAGCCCTAGAATCAAATTAGTCCACGGCTACGATAGCCATGGGGAAAGATAATTTGTGGAGTGGTAAGAATTGCAATATCAGTTAGGAGCAGCCGGCTAATGAAACTTCAAAGTTGAAACCTAAGTCAGAGGGTGCAGATAGCTCCAGAGAACCAGTGCCACCTTCGTGTGATCCTCCTGTCTATAAGAAACGCTCAGCCCTACTACACTTGAACACGGGCGCAGGCCCCATTCTGCGATCCCACTCTCTATAACGAAGGCTTAGCCCCACTGCACTTGAACCAGGGCAAAACGGCCAGTAGCCAATTTCCATTCTAGTCCATGTCGGTCCTTTTTTTTTTTCACGTTTAATCCTGAAAATCTGTGGTCATGTCATCAGCTCCTTCTTAATTATACCATATTCTTTACATCTGTCCTGCTAAATAACTGTAATTGAAATAGCTCCGGCGTGAATTTTTGTAATGTTCCCCCCAAGACATCCCGAAAGTGACTCCCGAGAAAACAGACTGAAGTCACAGCTGGAAACACGTCAAGGATCATTTCCATTTTTACATGATTAATTTGAATTTAATATCTTAAATCAAAACCTGATTAATTTAAATAAAATTTTGATGGTGCCCTGCTTCTAATATACATTGCAGTAATTAGATTCGGCTTAATGTGATTTTTTTTACATAATTAAAAAAAAGGGGGGAGTCAAGTATAACAATGCAATGTTGATACAAATCTGTCTAAATATGTATAAGGGACCTCACTCTCGGACATCAGTCAGATGCAGTGAACCTGGTTAATGAAGGGGACCTAAGCGAGCCAGGATGACGGCGAAAAGTCCACGCTTACCCTATCCACAACCAAATAGCTTATATTGACACTGAAAGTAGGGGTGGATTTCATTCTAAGCAAGTGACACACAGTTGACAATGTGATCCATGGCCTTATGGCTTTCCTGATGCAAGGTTTTGTTTCTGCCTCCATTAGACAGCAAGACTTCTGTTGAGGTCTGAATGGGCCTTGTGTGTGTTTCCTCAAAGGTCTTCAGGCTGCGGCTTGGTCCCCAGGGTGAGGCAGTATTAATAGGTGGCAGACTTTTAAGAGGTGGAGCCTAGTGGCACACATGCTAGGTACAGTGTGTACCTGTTACCACCCTTAGAAGGAGTGTACTCTGATCACACAAAGTGTGTTAGCTCCCACAACAGAGCTAGCTGCAAAGAGACGGGCTTGCTCAGCTAGTTCTCTGGCTTCCTGTCCTGCCCTCTTGGAATGGCCTTTTGTCTCCCTGATACTAGACCCGTACGGTGCTCAGAGGGCTGAAAAGATGCTGGCGGCATGCTCTTGCATCTCCAGAGCTGGTAAACATCTTTGCTTCATAATATAACCAGGTCCCGGTGTTTTGTGATTGCAGCACAAAGCAAATCAAGAAGACCTGCTCTGTCCGTGTGTCCTGTGCCGAAGGAAGCAATGATCAGAGTGATAGGGATGCCGGACACAAGCACGTCCGGCTGGTGTGCTAACTGTTTGCTGCTCTCATCTTTGGAAACTCAGCTTCTGCTTCAACTTTAAGGAGTCTTCTTCTCAGAATCCCACTCCTCTTAGGAGAAGCCATAAGCCTGGAGGCAGGCACTCTACGCTAGCTTTAGGGGCAAGAGTTTTGGTGGATGTACTTTCAGAGCTTCTGATAACGTGATGACCGCGTGCAGACAGAAAGAAACTAATTCTGAGCAGGCACATTGCCAACAACTACTTTTTTCTTTCTTTTCTTTTAACATAGTTTTTATTTTTTTATTGATTCTTTGGGAATTTCACACATGCAATCCAATCCCACTCATTTCCCAGTCCTCCATGTCTGCCCCCTCACCCCCATAGCATCATCCCCCCAAATTTTAAAAAAGTATTAATTAAAAACAAAATACAACAAACAAACAAAACGTTTTGCTCTCCCTTCTTTCCTGCCCCGCGAGAACCTCTTCATTCACCTCGGTGGCAGTGGGAGCTGCAGTGTTCACACAGCTTTACTTGCAAATGTTCATTGCAATGAGTTGCTGGTCTGGTTCAAGACCTCTGACTTCTGCTACATCCAAACTGGACCTTCCCCAAACCTCCCCTTGGATATCCTGCCACCAACAGCTGCTTTTATAACCAGCAGGAGAGGCCTAATCAAAGAGCACTACACCGAGGTTCTGGAAAGTTCCTGGCTGAACCAGGGTTTTGCTCTAATTTGCAGAGATTCCGGTGTGCCACTTCCTTCTCTGGTCAGAATGCTGCCAGCACTGGAGGGAACCACGATGCTGTATTCCACAGGGTCTTCACCTCAGGAAGCCCCCCAGGGATCTGAGTCCTAGACCCAGACCGAGTCCCAAGTCCGGCTTCCCAAGGAGTACCCTAGGAGTGCAAGGTTCCTACCTGGGCTGGAATGCACCTAGAGGCAAGGAGGATGTGTGTGGACTCCTACCAGACTTGTAACTGAACACACTGAAAGAGGCACAAACAGAAGGCAGGGCAGGTCACCCTGGAAAGTGTGTATAACTACATTTCACACTGGTGAAAGAGAGAGAGAGAGAGAGAGAGAGAGAGAGAGAGAGAGAGAGAGAGGATCTAGTCTTACCTAATTCCTTTCAGCATAATGTTCTCTGGATACATCTATGTCGTGAACATACACACTCACACACTTACCTGTACACATATGCACATTCATGCAATTCATATATATTCGTATATGTTATGCATATTCAAATATATGCTAATGTATATTCAATATTCAAATGCATAAACACCGTGCATGCACACATACACAACATATTAAGGGATATTAATGACCAGTGATTGCTATCTCCTGTTTAGGTTTTGTTGGTGGTGACGTTAATTTGTGTTTTTTCCCTTCTTTGGAATTCGCTGCCGTGACATCATCATTCGTCTGTGGTTTTGTTGAGGTAACCAACTTCCTTGGGTTGGAGTTTTCCTTCTAGTACTGTGTTATACGTACACAACATATACATGTATATCACACACATGCACATACACACACTGGTAACTAGGCACAGTGACTTCTATGTTATTTGCTTTATCTGTTTGGTGTACAATAAATGTATATGTATGTACATACAAATTAAGTACAATGCCTTAAATATTACATTTTTAAAAGCCACTGTATCTTAATTCTACTTGTCATTTATTAAACTAATCCAGATATCTGTGAAATATGCCCAGGTAAAAATGTTAGAGAGCGCGACGCATGCCGCATGCACCGTGCAGAATAAAGTGTGGCTGTTTGTAAAGATAAAAACCTCCATTGCCAACCCAGATAAAACTGAAGATTCCCCTGTAATCACAGAAATATTTATTAAATGACTTGTCATGGAGAAAATGCTAAAATTCACCACTCCATGACTTAAAAAGGGTTAAAAAAAATGTAGGACTGGCTCTTGCTGCCAACCCTGAAGACCTAAGCTCCTTCCCCAGCCTCACATAGCAGAAGGAAGGAGACCCCTGCAGGATGTCCTCTGGCCAGCACGAGCCCTGGAGTGTGCCCAAATCCCCATAGACTCTCACATTACATATGCTTGAATATATAAATACATAATTCATTTTCAAAACGATGAAGTGAAGCGACGTGTCTATAAAGTGACTATGTCATACAAGTTTGCTCCACCCCACCCCTCTCCACTTTCCTTTCTTTCGTTCGTTTCCTGCCCTCCCTCACTGCTGCCCCTCCCACCCAGACTTCATTCCTTCCAACATACCTTCATCCGGGCACTCTATTCTCTGTAAGAGTTCAGAGAGAAAATAAACGCCAAAGTATGCCTGTGCCTAAAGACACGACAGCAGGAGGGACATGACAGGAGAAGACTCCTGATAAATTTTAGTGACTAAGTTCACACTGGCTTTATTCTCAGTCGCCCACTTACCCCTCACCCCATCCCTAGGAGGTTTGAGCCATTGTCCCAGTGGTTGAGAATTATAGGTACAAAACTGGATCTCCTGTCACTCACTGATGGGTGAAACCCTGACCTTGGGTGGCACCTATGCAACCCAGCGTTTGTAAACAGGGGGTGGGGTGGGGAGTTGGAACACCAAGTTATTAACCTTGAGTAGCAGTGGACAAAGCTCTCTGGTAAGGCCCTCGCTGGATTCCCCTGTGGACTCCGCTTTAAGAAGTTGCCGTGGTTGTCTGCTGACTCTATACTCACAACACCTTGTCACCGCGTTAGGACCCCTCAGAGATTGCTCCCTGTGCCCCTAGATCCCATGCATTATCTCAGCTCTCCCACGGCATCTCTGTGTTGTATGTAGTGTTCCAATCGTTTGACAGAGTTGAACACCAATGATTGTAGAAAGAGGCAGGGTCCTGGGTCCCCACCCTGGCTGGCTGCAGAAGCCAATCTTAGCATCCTTTGCCCCTGTCCTGTGGCTGCGGCAGGTCACTGAGTGAGACCACTCTGCTGGAGTGCAGTCCCAGGGGTGAGTGGCGCTGGAACGTCTCCCGCTGCAGACCAGCCAGCTCCTACATGCCAAACCCAACCATCCTCTGACACTTACAGTTGACAGACCTTAAAACGAGTTCCGGGGAAATCACTGATTTGTTATTTATCACAGAGGGTCTACCAGGATGACTTTCGAATCTGACAGCCAGGACTTTTAATGACAATCAACAATGTCATTTCTTTCTAAATTTAGATTACCTCCCCCCCCCCCCCCCCGTTTCTGCATCAAACCCAAGAGCTAGCTAAAAATAACTGAGCATGCAGTGCTGGGGGGAGATTTTTACCTCTCCAGCGCTATCTTTTTTCTTTCTTTAATGTCAAAGTTAAAGTCAAAGCAAAATTAACCAGGAGGGGTTATCTATAATGAATCGCCGCAGGGCAGGGGGCAAACAGTATCTCCCACAACAGCCGAAAGAAAGTTCTTTCAAAGAAAGTCATGGATCTCAGGCTCCAAAGAAAGACTGTGCATCTTCCATACTTAGCAGCGGGCATCAAAACTCCTTGGCTCTGGTGGAACTCTCTCTTTTGTATCACAAAGCAGCAGGGGGTCGGGGTTTGTATGGGCTGTGATTTAAATGGTTAATTGAAAGGAAGCTGCGGTAAGTTGTAGCAAGCTGTAACTGGCTACAGTATTGCCATTGCCGGCACAATCTTATCTGTGTTTACAGAGTTCTTTTCAGTGTGTAAATGCTCTCTGCATTTCTACCAGATAAAACACTTGAAAACCCGAGACCCCAAGGAAAGAGACCTTGCCCACCCCCTGCCTCTTCACTCCTCCTATCCTAGGATCCTCCTTCCTGTGTCTGCTACAAGTTACTGTCGCCTTGGCGAGAAGCGGTTAGAACACAAAGGAGATTTTTGTCTCAAGCCCATGGGGCAGAAGAGACGAAGGGTCAGAGTGAGCTGGTGTTTGATTCATCCAGGTCTTGCCATAAGTAGGTGACAGTGTGAATCAGAATCCACCCTTACATCTTTTGAGTGACGGGGACAGCAGAACCCTTTGCCATCATAGGACTTAATGAAGGGTGCACATGCATAGTTGAGAGAGACAAAATTCTCTGCTTTGACTATTTCAACAGAAGACTGACATGGCCTGACCTTTGTCTGGGAAGCATTTAATACTGCAAAAATCTTTATAACTCTTCATATATATTGTCCCCTTCAATCCCCTGTCGAAGAATTGTCTTGTAAGACTTCGGCTTCAACTGGACTCCAGAACCTCACCAATACCCTAGGCCCACTAAGGCTCTGCAGAGGTTGGCGCTGTCCCTGCAAGAACAGGCTTATCATTGTCTTGTCAGCAGGTGTTGGGGACCAGGCTCTGACATGGGAGGACAGGGACAGTCTATGATATAGACAAGAGGAAAAAAAAATGTCTGGGTCCCAGCTGGTTCAAGACAGACAATTCCCTGGGAGGACAATAGAGAGCTCTAGGCTATGAGAGAAGCCCCTTGTATGGAGAAAGGCAGACCTGGTACCTCTAATATGAACAGATAAGTTACCTCCTGGTCTCCACTGTTCCACTGGTAGGACATGTCAATACCTAATACCTTGTAGCCTACCTTCCCACATAGGGGTTTGGGGAAATGCAAAATGGCAGCCCTCAAGGAGGCAATGCTCTGCCTTTCTTCATGACTCAGAGAGATTCTGAGGGCTGGCAGCTCGACCTGAGTGCAAAGCATCCAGGATGGGAAATGGAGAATGGCAAGGAATGGCTGTTTAGGGACCACAAAGTCTCTGTGTCCACCCTGGTGTCCCAGGAACAATCTAGGTGACAGCGTTGAGTCTGTTTGGCTTTGGACTGGTTTCTGAACCTCATCAAGGCCAAGGTCTGCAGTCGTTGCCCAGGAAAAACAACCCAAGTGTCTGTCACAGTACAAAGAGCGTGTGTTGGCCACCACACACATAAAAGGGAAGGATAGAGCACATGTCGTCGTGAGTTTCTCTGTGTTTCTCACAGTCGTTTGATTAAATGCAAAACCCCATGCCTGAAACATGTCCTGTCAGAGTCTCAGGTGTGAATTTGAGAGAAACCAAGGCCCTTTTGCTCCTGGCTTGCTGGGAGGACATGGTCCTGTTTCTCTACCTACTCTGTCCCTCTCCTTGTCCATCGAGTATAGGCAGGGAGCGTGGCAACCTCCAAAGAAATCCTCACTCCCTCAACTCCATTCCAACAGCCCTTTACCCCTGCGGCCCATCACCTACACCATCTCTGGCGCACATCACCTATGCCATCACTGACGTGCATCACCTCTGCAAACCCATCTCTTGCCCGAGATGCCAGGAGTGTCTCTGGCTTTGTTTCTCTAATATAATAGATGTAAATTAATGTTTTGCCTTTGTTTGCTGCGGTAATCATAGAGGCAAGCATATATCCCTAACAGCTATCTTATTTTCAATTTGCACAGCATACTGTGCTTAATCCCACGAGGCAGCCCATGGCTCTAGATATGAATTTTAAAAAGTAATTAGCCAGAGCAGAAGGTATATTCCATGACAGGGAGAGCACACTGCAGCCTGGTCAGAAGGGTCCTCCAGGGGACCCTGTCGGGTCACATAGCCCCCTGTGGTTTATGGTGTGTTTTGTATTGTCTTCCTTTCTTTTTTTTTTCCCCCATCACTGCTGCCTTTGTGTGAACCAGATGATTTGTTCATGAAAATTTAAATCATGTCTATACTAGAAACTGGAATTTCTTTTTGGGATTACTGCATGAGGATTCCCCTTTACCCTCCTCCCTTTACCCCTTCTCCCAGCACCTACCAATATTTCTTTGAGATGATATTCATGGCAGATGATTTTTTTTCCTTTTTCTTTGCAATACTTTTAGAGAGAAAGGGAGAAGTTCTGGATGGCTATGGATAGCTTGAATGGCCCATCTCTCAGAAAGCCCCACAGAATGTTCTAGACTACAGCCACAGGCTGAGCTCCTAGGACCTCGCCTCTCAGAAGGAGATCAGTTGCAGCCCAAACTGGGAATCTGACAAGATGGCAGATCTGGTCCCTGTCCATTATCCCAGGGTTAGTCTTGACTTCACATTCCTGAGGAGGTGACAAGTTTATGAGCAGGGAGCCTCTTTGTGACTGGCCCTGAACCAGAGCTGTGGATGTGTGCCCAGATGATGAGACAGGACCCGTGGACAGGGACAGCTTCTCTGGCAGTGGTGGCCAGGACCGTTAAAGAGAGGTGACTTGTAAGGCTCAACAGTGTAGGGCAGACTTCTTCCTACTGTGAGTCTGGGACATCTTCCAGGAAGATACAAGAGGGAGACAGTTTTGATCGGGTGACATGCTTTAATGAGGTCCTTGTCCTTTAGCTGAGTTACTTACGTGTTGATGGAGTGGTGTGTACTTTAATCAGGGCACGTATTCTGATGCCATCATCCCCTTGGTCAATGAGAAGTGGGCTGCTGCAGTCGCTCCCCTACCTGGTGGACATCCACATCCCAAGTGATTTCTTAACTGTGTCCTCCCTGACTTCCTACCACATCTCAGAGGCCAGTGGATACAGGAGGCTCAGAAACACGGTCCTGGGCACTCTGTAGGGGAGCCAAAGAGTCAGGACTCAGACTTGAACACACCAGCTGACCTGGCTCATCCATGCCTTCCAGAGGAGGGGGGAACACAACTCTGAACTTCACGGGAGGTGCCCCATGCGTGGCCTGTCTCCCCAGCCTCTGTGAGGAGATCAACACCACAGCTCTTCAGACTTGAGTCTGCTTTCCCCCAGACACCAACAGCCAAAGGTAGCTTTGATTGTATAATTTGAATAAAGACAGAAGGAAAAACACTGGTGCAGGTTAAGGTCCTTCCTCCCTTTGTGACTGAAGCTAGGGGATGTCCCTCCTAATGAGAAAATGTCACCTCACCTTTAATTCTCCAAGAATTAACTCTCCAATCTTGGGCTACTCGGGGAGGGTGTCTGTGTCTCTCTGTGTGGACATGTTTATCTGCTTTTGTATGTATCTGTGTGAGTCTATGTGTGTAAAGTATCTATGTGTGTCTGTGTGTATATATGTATGCATGCACATTCATCTATGTTTGTGTCTATATGTATGTGTACATGAATATGGGTGTTTCTGTGTGTGTATATCTTATTCACTGTACATGTATATGTGTGTGTGCAAGCCCTTGTGTCTATGTGCTGTCTGTGTACATGTATATGTGTGTATACATGTTGGTGTGTGCATATCTCTCTGTGTATATCTATATGTGTGTGCATCCATGTGTCTATATGTGCCTTTGCGTATGCCAATGTCTGTGTATGTATATCCGTTTGTGTCTCTGAGTGTATGTATGTCTATGTGTGTACATGTATGCATCTATATATGAATGTCTATATATGGTTTTATGTCTATGCACTTGTGTATACATGCATAAGTATGTGTCTATGTATATATGTGTATATGTGTCTAGTACAATTTTCTGTATATGCATGTGTATGTGTGTGTCTCACGGCTATATACAAGGAAAAAGCAAACAGATTTAAGACTGACTTCCAGTGGACTGTTTGGGTCTGCAAACATGCTCTGACTTGCCCCTGGCATCCATCCCATCCTCATATGCTCATCTTTGGTCTCCTGGGTGCTTCAAAGTTTTATTCACTGTGGTCACACAGGGTGCTTGGTGTTGCAGCAGCTGGAAAAGTATTGAAGAAGGCAATTCTCCAAGCTATGTAACTGGAGCGCAGAGGTGGCCGTGGAGGGCTTGGCCACCTTCTTCTTCTCCAAACACACCTAGAAAGCTGCTACCCCTGACAGCACAGCTCCCTGGGGTTAAAATGGTGGATGGAAAATGGGACCGACCGGTCTACTTAAAAAAAAACTGTAACTGTTTAGACGAGTCCTCTGCCTCACAACCACAATGCTCTTGTTTTTGAAGGCCCGCCCTCGAGGAAGGGGACCATTTAAACCCTGCCTGAGACTGTCTTTGGATCTATATAAAGAGCAGATCCCAAGGTGAGGAGGTAGCACAGCTGACAGAGTGTTTGCTTGCATAAGGATGAGGACTTGAATTTGAACCCTCAGCACCCAATAAGAAACGGAGTGTGATGTCTTGCCTCTAACTGAAGCTCTGGTCGTGGTGAACAGGGGGAAGGGCTGAAGCAGATCCCTGCAGCTCAATGCCCAACCAGTCAATCAGCCAAGGTTAGGTGAGCAACTATGTCTAAGTAAGTAAAAATAAATAAATAAATAAATGGTGAAGGCCAACTGAGGAACTTTTATGCTGTCTCCATTCACATGCACACACAAACACACACACACACAAGCCCCAAGTCAAGGAAGGGGCCAGTCGTGAGTGACAGAGCCTTCCTTGCACTTAGTCACAAAGCACTACACCTTGAGAAGCTGCATGCTCCTCTCCAGGCATTTCTTGAGCCGATGTGGGAAGCAGAGAAGGAAAGAATTCACTCCTGGGGCTGAAGGGCAGGCAAGAGAAGCTTTCAGGGCCTGTGGGACCCCAGCTCACCGACTGGGCCTTCCTTGAGCAGAGGGGCCCTCCACCTTCAGCACAGACCTGAGATGCTTCATCAATCACACCCTGACAAAGGGTAGCTTGCTTTGAGGGCTCACTTCCTGAACCAGGTGCAAATTTCTCAAACCATTTTGGCTTCCTTACATGTAAGGTGTTAAAATGAGCAGATTCTCGAGCACTGCGTGCTCAGAAAGGCTGCTTTCGTGGGATAAGAGTGGAATCTGACCTAAGAAGCCGCTCCCAGCTAACTCCTTTGAGAATACTGATAGGGGTGACTTGCTCCCAATGAAGAAGATGCCAAGCTAGGGTCTTTGCCCCCATCTACTCCTCTGTGTGAGGAAGCACAGCTACTTTCAAAACTGATCCAAATACATTCTGAGGATCTTCAGAAAATAGGGATGTCTATGCTGAAGGTGGGAGCCCCCTCTGCTCCAGGAAGGCATTGTGGGTGGTTTGGGGTTCAACTGATGTGTGTTTAGGGGTGGGGGTCGATTGCCCATGGAATCCTCTCTTGCACATCTTCAGCACTGAGTGAATTCCTTCATTCTGTGCCTTCCTCTCGTGAGAAGAGAAGTAGGGTGTCAACAGCTCGGAGTCACAAAACCAGACCTGCTCCTGGGCCCCATCCTCCTCCTCCACCTGAGATGGATTTACTCTCCACAGAAGAAGAGCTAAAGGCCTCAGTGTGAAATTCCTCTCAGGAGACCCAGCACAGCTGTACAATGGTAGATACCAGAGGTGGACAGGCCTGCCCACATGTCCGCTGCAATGGAAGAGTCAGTGGAGATTCTGACAAGCCTTGAGGAGCTGACAGACAGGAAAGAGTCCAAGGTCAGAAGCCAAGAGATGAGCTTCAATCACTCTTGTTTGATCATCTAATAAGGATCAAGTCTTTGTTATGTGGCATTGAAACAAACCCTTCTGTTCTCATATCCCTTACCACACACACACAAAGAGTTTTCTCTGTCTTCAAAAATGCCTTCTGTTTTCTATCATAGCCCGAAGCCAAACCATCACAGAGCAGGCAGTTGTGACTAAGGCTAACCCAAGCCCTAGGTCAGGAGAGTGGCCCTACTGCTCTAGAGGATATAGTCCCTGGGATGTTGAGAGCTTCCTTTACTGTGTTTGTTTGTTCTCCCTCTTCATTTGGTGGACAAAAGGGAGAGCGAAAGTGTGCATCTGCACTTTTCATAGTTCTCCTGCCTTTTGCTGTGCTTCCCCGCCATTGAAGAAGGAATATACTAAATATTTGAAAGTTTCTTAAAGCAAGTTTAACATTAAGCCAGCAAAATAAATAAATAAATAAATAAATAAATAAATAAATAAATAAATCAGCCATCCTGGCGTCAGGAAGCCTGGAACACCGCCCTCGACCTGTTCTAGGAGCTCAGAGCAGCTTGGGGATAGAGTGTTGGTTTACTAATCAAGACCTGAGCACCCAGTAGTGAGGAGTGAGGAGTGTCCTCAAGAAGCAAGACAGCTTCCCAAGCTGTAAGATGTGCATGTCCATGGAAAAGCCAACCCAGACCTTAGAATAACTTCATTATCAAAATGTATTTGCGTGTGCGTGCGTGTGCGTGTGTGTGTGCGTGTGTGTGTGTGTGTGTGTGATAAATCACGTGTATGAGCTGTGCACTTGCAGATCTCAGAAGACACTTGTGGAAGTTGATTCTTTCCGTGTACCTTACAGGGCCCAGGGATCAAACTCAGGTCAACAGGCTAGGGAGCAAGGGCTTCTATCTCCTGAGCTATCACACAGACCCACATTTTGGTTTTTGGTGGTGTTTCTGAAGAGTTAGCTTACAACCCTGAGTGATTCAACTCATGGCAGTCTTGGAGAGAAGGGACGTGTTCTTTGGTGGGGATTTTCCACAAGATTAAAACTGGGCATGACAAGGTTGAACTTCTTTTTACTCATATATTTGGAGTTTGATGAGTGCCCTTTCAGTCCCTTGATGCTGCTGCTTGGGGGATGTGAGCTTCTCTTTTTCTCTTCCTGTTGATTCCCAGCTTTGGCTCCTAATGGCCAAACATAGGTCCCTCCTGCTCACACTGTGATCCCAGTGTTATTATCAAGCCAAGTAGCTTAGCATTTATTTTATTCATAGGCAAAAGGAAAACTGGAAGGGAAGGAAGAAAGGATTGAAGGAAGGAGGAAAGGAAGAAGGAAAGGAAAGAAGAAAGAAGGAAGGGAACTTAACATTTGTGTCAGAAGAGACCTTTGAGCAAATTCTATGATGATGATGCATTGTTTAGTTTTAATTTCCAACTGGAAACAGCCTAGAATTACCAGAGAGGCTCCTTGTGGAACTGCCAGTGTTGGGTTGGCCTACTGACAATCCTGAGGGGGGGCTTTAATTGAGTTAATTGATGTGTGGGAAGATCCAGTCCAGGATGGGCAGTGCCACTCCCCAGGCAAAGGGTCCTAAATTGTGTAAGAGTAGAAAGCTCCGACTGTGTAGAAACAAGCAAATAAGAATGCGCACATATTCACTTCTCTGTCCCCTTGACTGATGAGTTGATGCGACTTTTTGAAGTTTTCACCTTGACTTAAAGTGAAGGACTGTAACCTGGAATTGTACACTGAAATAAACCCTCCCTCCTTTAAGTTGCTTTGCGTTGGGGTGTTTTCTCACAGCGATAGAAATGATGCTAGAACAAAAGAATTAGACAGCCCTCCCAGGCAATGATGGCCAGGGGAGCAGAGTGGTTTAAAGACAGAAACTTGAGTCTAAGAGTTTGATCAATCTCCATAAGCTTTTCTTTACAAGGCAACAACCTCAGTCTCTGTGTATTATGCATGCACTGAAGCAGAAGACCTGCCTTGACCTTGATAGTCAAGATGTCCAGGGTGTAGCTTCCCACTGCCCATATTAGCAAGGAGTTCCCAGGGTGAATGGATTATGGATTTGTATGATCAGGAAATAAAGGGATAGGATGGTTGACTTGAAACTCTGAGTCAATATATGAGCAACGTGCGAGAGAACATTCTAAAGTACCTGTTCTGTGAATGAGCAATTCAGAAGGTTCTGTGATCCTATGCATTAACAGTATGAATTGCAGGTCCTTCCTTCCATATAATTTTTTCCTGACATCAACCCTCTGTTTGCATCCAAGAGCTGCTCCCCAGCCCTCTTTGGATTATCCCGGACAGTTTTCTGTCTCCTGAAGCTGTGTTTGTGAGCAAGTCAGCTTTGGCAGTCTTTGCCAGGACTGTGCTGGGAATGGCCTCCTTGTCATGCCGCTCACCTGTCTGCAGGTTGCAGACCTGTGCATTTTTGACAGAATGCTGGGGACCGGGATTCCTTGGAAGAACACGTTGCAATGTACATTGAAGATGCCCTACAGGTCTTTGACAAGTCAAGAATCAACGTACTTTAAGGATGTAACTTCAGGATGGGGAACAAACGGCTGAGATGTCATATGCTGAAACCTAGCAGCATCCCAGAGCTTGGAAATGCCTTGAAAGCAATGTTTACTTCTTGCATGCAGGATTCTGGAGAGAGGCAGAAAGCACAGCTCATGACCTTCAGTCTTTCAGGAAGCTCCTTGGTCCTATTGTGCCTCTCTTCCCAGGTATCCGTGTCTACCTGTCAGCCTCCCCTTACCTCCAAAAGGAGGAATGACCCTGTGACAAGCTTGTGAAGGTAATTAAAGTCAGATCAGGTAAGGGGTATGGAAAGACGGCCTGAGGAATGGAGCAGACACTGAGAAGTGCACCGTCTCACTCTTCTCCTTTTTAGACACAGAAGGGCAAGGTCTTGAGGCCATGTGTCCCACAGCAGGCTCAGCAACCATCCAGCAGCACCTATGGTACAAGGCCACACACCCCCAGCGGACCCCCTTTGCATCATTCTGAAGAGCTGAGAGGGAATATGAGGGGCAACTTGACTAGGACTAAATGACTTCATCCGTACCGGCCTCTCATTCTGTGGGGTGAGACTTTTGGATAATTCTGGAGGAACATAGAGAGGAAAAAAAGAGAAGAAAATATCTCCAAGAGTATCATGTAAGAACACAATAACAAAAATAGAGTCCTGCATGAAAGGAAGGCGAAAAAATGAAAGCAAGCAGTGAGGGACAACATCCGCCCTCATTTCGGTTTCCTGGAAGCGGAGTGTGGTCGGGCAGATGGGTGCTCTTTCGTTTCTCTAGAAGAAACGATAAGATGTAAATATGCACGGCCATCTTCAGAAGGGCAGGCTGAAGAAGGGCGTCTGTGCCCGGTGGCTTCTAGGCTTGTGGCAAGCTTTCTTCTCTGGGCTGTGGCCCCATCTGCTGAGGTCTACAGCTACCCCCTTTGATGCATAGCTCTCGTGGGCCCGTGTGCTCTCCTATCTCACAGAAATGGGTCATGGCAGGGGGTTAGCAGCTCCCTTCCATGTTGGCATATTTTCCTGATTTTCCTGAAGAATCTTCTATATCTTTGTCAAGATTGGTTAAAGGAACTAAGGCCATGGCTATCACCTCCTATGATCTTCCATGCTGACATCCAGTTGGCTTTCATGGGGGTCCAGGGCACAGATGTTCCACATCTGCATTATTATGGAGCCTTACAGAACTCTCTCACATACCAAATTTTACTCTGACTCAATGGCAGGAGCAGGAACCAGCAAGCCTGTGTCACACCGGGAAATGAAGGCCTTGCCTGGCTCGCAGACCCACGCATGGCAGGTAGAGAACAGAGACTGCCCTTGGCGCCTGAGGATCACTAGGATCACTTCTCCCCTACTGCTCTTATCCTTATGGGACAGAAAAGCAAAGGGCCATCTTCAGTGTCGCTGAGTCCTAGAAAGATTGAAGTCTAAGACACCCGAGAACTGAAGAAAAGAAGGGGTGAGGACCGACATCATTGCTCCTCAGTCCCGTTAATAACCGAAAAGTTTGGTCTATGACTAGGTTGTTTGGAGATAAGAGTACTATTTTACTTAAATATATATTTTCAGTGCCCAATTGGTGTGTTGGGAGCAGAGGGGTGCTCAGCTATCTGAGTCAACCATAAGTGAGTGAGGGTATGGGTTAAGCGGTAGATACACAGGAAAGGAGGGGCCCAGCTCCCGGATGTCCACAGTGGATTCGTTTAGGTTTCCAGGTAGATCTTTGCTATCTGCAGACATGGTCAGCTGCGACTATAGGCTGGGAGTGAATTATGCCAGATGGCTCGTGGACATGAATATTAAAACCTGCTGACTACGGAATTCCCAGCTCCCAGGGTCCTAGAACAGAGGCAGCCAGGCCCTCCCATGAGAGTACTACCACTAACGTAGCCCTCTGACTTGTTAGGAGCCCCATGTTCTGTGCATTTAATTCAAGAAATCATGTTTAAGCCAGTCATGCACCCCGAGTGCCCAAACTAGAGCATGTTTCTCAGATTGGTAGTAGAGCCCACTCTGAGACTGGCAAGAAAAGGCTGAGTGAGAGGGATTCGCACATCTTCCCCAGGAGTTCTCTGAAGCGTAGAGTGGGGGCTTTGGAGATGCTGCAGAGAGAGCTCTGTACTGAGGGTCCTGATGAAACCAGAGTCCCAGAGAAAGCCAAGTGTAGGCTGGGAGGGCGGTGTCACCCCGGGTCTGACCTGTGAGTCCAGCAGGAATCCCAGCTGGTCTCACTGCTTTCGCGTGAACAGGAGGGTCTGGTTTGAGTACCTACGGCATTTGGTTTTACAATTCACTTACTGGGGTAGAGATGACACCACAGTTGTGAGTCCTTGCCTAGCATGGGCAAAACCCTGGGCTTGCTCCTTAGTCCTACTCAGAAACTAACTTAAAAACGGAATAAAACGCCCTTGTTCTCATGACTCTTCCCGGTGTTCTATGATACGGCATACATTTCTGGAAAGGCACATCCAGTTGAGAATCCTGTACAGTTCAGAAATGAAAACTTCAGTATTTGATTGACCTGCCTGAGAGCAAAGATCTTGCCCGTGGTGTCAACTGGTCACCAAGTCCACCTGAAATAACCTCAAGGCACATCACCGTAGGGTGAGGCATACCAGTTCAAGCACTTTAATGTGGGGTGCAAGGTAACAGATGCAGGTAAGCAGAGCTGAACTTCACCGGAGAGTCTCCACATCAAAGCACAAAGCCTGCCGGGTGGTGGGCCTTTCACCTATCGAAGTGCTGGAGTCTGACAGAGACATGCTCATCTCCGCACATAGTCTGCCCAGTGAACATGCTCCGACAATCTTTTTCTTAAAAAAAAAAGTCTTCTCTTCTTGTCTACCTGCTTGCTTGCCAGATAACCACAAAGAAAAAATAGAAGTTCTGGCTCATGAATAGACAGAGCTGGGACCTCGCAAAGAAGATTCCCGTGAGATGGAATTCTGTGTGAATCCTCTGGACAAAGAACATTCTGAGGGGATCCATAGATGGTGCACCCTCGCCTTGATGTTGTAAAGAGAAGCTGTCAAAGCGGGATGCCAGTTGGTGAGCTCACACCATCTGGAACAGAGAGAAACCCCTCCCTAAATCCTGCCCTGGTTATGGGGTAGTTGCTCCTGAGAAGAACTGGATACCATAAACACATTTGACTTCACTGCCCAGAAAGGGCACTGAGAGCCCGCTCCTCTTCCCCACACACCACCTGTGGTGGGTGATGGTTTCTTCCCTAGATCCTTAGGATCATCTGATCTTCATTCTCCAGATAATGAACAAAAAACACATCTCTGGTCTTGACTAAGATCATACATCATTTATTTTTAAATGTTATTGTGCACTGCAAAACGGGTTTTAGAGCCTTGGCTTAATCTTAACCCTCAGTTCTGAATTGATGGAATTTAAAATATCTTTAGTCTTTCAACAAAATACTGCATTTGTCTTATTGTAGAATATTTATGAAATACCTGCTGCGTGTGTTTTAATTATATAACATTTGTGAAACACCTACTATGTGTTGCCAGTTTTGTCTGGGCACTGAACAAGACTGGGTCCCTTGCTCTTCTGCCTAACAAAGGTCAGGGACTGAGGGCCGATGAGGACCAGAAGCACAACTTTGGATGCTGTATCAAAGCAAAGGAAGGTAAGAATGAGAGAGCATGGTGGCCATGGGCGCAGAGAGCTGACGACACTGGAACAGAGATCCTGGAAGATTCCCAGGTGGAATGCACAGCAGTGGAAGTAAGGCTGAGCTGTCTTCAAAGGCAGGCGCTTTCAGTTGCCTTCCTGTGCGCGCTGGTGTTAGCCTGAGACGGTGCTGGCATTCTATGGCTGGGAAGCTCCGTGTGATATCTGCTTCCTGCTCTGGCAAGGCTCGGAGCCCTTCCCAGTGTGGGCGAGAATATCAGCAGCGTCCCGAGCGACCTCATCAGCCCCCAAGTGGCAGCATGGATGGGTAAGATGCGGGGAAGTCAGGGTGGCCATTTGGACGACGCTGGTTGGATCCGCCCACTCCTCACTGGCACGCTACCCACCGCACTTCTGGAAGGAGGAAAAGAAGAAAATGTTGCAGGCACCCACACTTCCCAAAGGAAGAAACATGTCAGCTGTGCCCACTCCTGTCGTCTCTGCTTAGTGACAGGCAGAAGGACGCCTACTTGGAGTGGCCCGAACTCCAGAAGGCAAGGCGTGCCTAAGCTGCCCACACTCAAGAACAGCTTGGGAAGTGGTCAGTGGCCCAGAGAGCGAGGGAAGAAGAGGCCTCGTGCCAGGAATGGCACTATGTCTCTGCCCACTTTTCCTTCTAGATGGAGAGGACCTGGAGGCCAGCGATGGCTAGGGCTTAGTCTTGCCGGTAGCACCGGGAGACCTAAGGCCTGCCACCCAGCAGGACATTAGTGTAGATGTAAGAACAGCAGAGGCTGTGGGTACGCTGCACTGAACTCGACTTTCAGTGGATGCAGAGGAGACAGAGAATGAGAAGGGGACTTTATTTCCGAACAGCTTTAGTTTGCATTATCAAAGTTCTAATGAAAGCCAAAACGCATCAAAGGGGCCTGGAGATGCTCAGTAGTAAAAGCACTCACCACACAAGCTGATGACATCAGTTTGGATCTAAGGGAACCATGTCTGCAAGGCTGGGTATTGTAGTGCTGTGTGTCTGTAACCCCAGTACTTCGGTAGCACCATGGGGTAGGAAAAGGGGATTCATGCAGAAGTTCAAGGGCCAGCTACCCTGGACTGTGTGAGGAAGTGGCAGAAACCAGAAAAATCCTGTATCAAAGTAAGAAGTGACTCTTCTGACCTCCACACATATGTCATGGTATGCACATGTGCTGTGGGACATGTACTTACACACATAAATATCAGATATGTTCATATGCATCTTATGCCCATGCCTAAGATAAGGCATATGCATAAACAAATGCATATGTGCTGCACACACATATGAACATATATATCATATATATTTACCATATATACATATACTAACACATTCACGCCTCATATACATATGCCATAGACATACCACACACATACGCATACCCATACATATAAAAAACCACATAAACGCATAGATATCACATACACATGTCACACAAACACACATAGATAAAATATACATGTTACATGCATTTACATATCACACACTATATACACAGCATAGACACAGGAATAGTTATATAAGCATACATACACCACATCACACATCATGTACACACCACACTCCCACACACCTTCATAACACATACATCAAATACACATACTATATGCCCATACTCATAACACACACACACACACACACACACACATACACACACACATACATAATGTACATGCACACAAATACATAAAAGAGGGCGGCAATGCAGCAAATAAAAGAAGCTTCAAGTTCAAGCCCATGGTCCTAGTCCATGTGAACAGAGGCTGAGAAGGTAGGAACTGGCAACTGATAACAGAACAGATAGAAATAGGCCCCTCTGCAAGCACCGGAATGGTCTATATGCACCCACAAAGCCACCATGGCAGTGCCAGAGAATCCAGTCAAGGCTGCTAGAAGTTTCTAAGTTCCCAAACTGACCAGAGGTATCTATGTTCATACGGAGTTCCTGGGGAACACTTTCAATTCTAGTGTGTAAATAGATCCAAGCCCCAACCTGGGACAGCATGGGCTGTGGTAAGCTAGGGCAGGGGACCTGTGCTTCCAGGAATGCTGCAGACTGCTTAGGGGAATCCTTTATCCACAGCTAGGGCTGGGCTGTGAGGCCGGCATATCTGCCGAGAGCCCAGGGGATGGGAACGGAGTGTCCTGTCTTCGCGTGCTCCAATGCACAGCTTGACTCGGCTATCTCTGATACTTACCTGAAGAGCCATGTTCTGGTCGCCCCATGGGAAGCCCCTTCTGCCTCAAGAGCTTTAGCTCTTCACCCACCAGAGACTCGACCCCAAAGATCAAATCAAGAAAAACATTACTCGTCAGAACCAAGAAAATATCCCTGACCACCAACTTAGAGGCCCATCAGCACTGATTGACCCCAGTGTGATGAACCCAACGTTGGGAACCTCTGGCCTTCAGGAGTGGGACTGGAGAATCTTTGACTCAGCTTTGACTCTCAAACTAGTGACCATAGTCACTCCTGTTGCTGCAGGGATTACACACTGGAAATGGAGGGAGGGGGGAAGAGGAGCCCTTGAAAGGTTCAGAGACAAAAGAATCAGCCGTTTATGGTGTGGTTTCTTCCCTATTTGTCACCCATACAAATTGTTAGAAATACCTCAACACTCCGAGTGCTGTCTGGGAACTGTACAGGAACACCCCAACATTCCGGGTGCTGTCTGAGAACTGCTCAGGAACACCCCACACTCCGGGTGCTGTCTGAGAACTGCACAGGAACACCCCAACACTGCGGGTGCTGTCTGAGAACTGCACAGGAACACCCCAACACTCCGGGTGCTGTCTGAGAACTGCTCAGGAACACCCCAACACTCAAGCTGCTGTCTGAGAACTGCCCAGGAACACCCCACACTCCGGGTGCTGTCTGAGAACTGCACAGGAACACCCCACACTCCGGGTGCTGTCTGAGAACTGCACAGGAACACCCCAACACTCCGGGTGCTGTCTGAGAACTGCCCTGGAACACCCCAACACTCCGGGTACTGTCTGAGAACTGCACAGGAACACCCCAACGCTCCGGGTACTGTCTGAGAACTGCCCGGACTGAAAGCCTTTGAAAGTCAAGACTGCATGGAGCCTTGCTCTAGAACTAAGCTAGGCCATAGCCTAAGCCCTAGGCCCTCACTCTATTACCCCCATGTATTCAGTATAATCTTGTCAAACTCTACACATGACACAGCGAACAATTGTAATTCTGAGTAAAAAGGGATCCAATTTGCCCCCATGAAAAAAGTGGTCCCCCTAAATGGTAGAATTCAGAAGACACTCAGAACTCTAATAAAGAGAAGTGGAACATTCTCCAAGAAAAGACACACAGGTTTGCTTTTATTTTGGGGAACATCCACAAATGTTCTTTGAGGAGACGACCAGAAAAAAACCTTTCAATTTCAGGCAAACTTTTGCCTGAAACAAAGGGAGGAGGGTGACAGTGGGAGACAGAGGTCGCGGTGAAACTGATCATTAAACCTGAGTTGTGCAATGGCGTTGCTGGCTTAGTTGGCCTATGGGACATGGATGGAGCCAATGTGGGAACAAGGCCAGCAGGAAAAAAATATCTTTGATGAGGACACCAGTATGGTGAAGCCCCGACTCTTGATCGCCTGACACCCAACTGAAGAAATCAGTGTGTCTATGAATTATTGCTTCCTGACATCCCATGCGTTGAGACTGCCCCCTCTTCCTTGCTAGAAGGAAGTCTGTACAGACATCCAGAACGGGCCACTCTCCTTGTTCCCACAAGTCGCGCCACTTCTCAGACTGACTCTTACAACTCTCCGCCTGGTAGCCAGGGCGACAGTCAGGCACTGAGGTTCAGCACCTGCGTCTCGAAGTTAGACAGAGGGCATCCTCCTGTAGCTTTCTGACCAGGACTTGGTTTCTCTTCTAGAGCAAGGGTAGGAGGAGTACCTGCACCCGTGGCCTTGGTAACGCATCACCTGAGTGCCCTTAGCACACAGAGTGGAGGGGCAATCGAGCCCCATCTGTCACGGAGGTCCTCCCTCGCCTCTGTGTGATCCTACAGGCCCAAGCACTTGGAAAGTCTACAGATGATAACTTACTTGGCTGTCACAACTGGCCTGACCTGAACTTATTAGGCAGCAAAAATTGACCTAGACTGACACTGGGCTATTTATAGGCCTTGTTTATTTCACTTCGCGCGCGTGTTCATACATTTTTCTGCAGAAATATCACTGTGCTTCGTTGCAAAGCACTGCCCTGAGTCCCACTGGGGGTGTTAAATAATAATGATGCATGCAACTGCTTACCATTCTAAATGGGGAGCATTCGGAATGCCAAAGGCCACATGGCCTTGAGGTTTCTCGTACGGGGACGTGGATCCATTCACATAATAAAGCTCATTCTGTATTGAGGAGTGACTAGTGACTTCCTTACTCAGATAAAAAGGACTGGGAATCTAGCTCGGTCGGTAGATTGTATACCAAATACGCATAAACCTCCTGGTCCAGTCACCGGTACCTTATGCATGAACCAGTCATGGTGGCGCATGTTTGTAATACCAGTAGAGGCAGGAGAATAAGAAATGTAAGGTCATCCTTAACTGTATGGGGAATTCAGAACTAGTCTGAAATAAATGAGATGCTGTCTCAGATAGTAATAACAGCAAACCAAATGTTATGCTTTTAACGCATTGGGTGCTTGGGAAGGCAAGGAATAAAAGAACACCAAGACTGCCGTGGGCTGCTGGGAAGCCCGTGTATGAAGCTCCCTCACGCCTGAATAGGTGTAGCCCCCAAGCCTGTTTCCTGTGTTTTATACCTCCAGGCTGCAGGCTGTGGAAAGAGGGCAGGATTTGATCTTCCCTCCTCTCAAAAAATGTGGAAACTCAGGCTCAGAGTGTCTTAGTGACTTACCAGAGACAGATCCCACCAGCTAGTGAGAAATAGACACTCCAGGGGCTGGAACGCTGGGAACTAGACGCTGGACTTAAAACCTCCTTCTTTCCTTAGACTGTGCAACAAGTAGAGCACACAATAAGTGCTCAGTAAATGCAACTGGGGTAGGAATATTTCTCTCTACCTTTTCCCTTGCAGCCCTCGTTTCCTCCAGCACCAGGAGGCTGGTAAGACAAGCAGTATGGAGAAGCTGGCAGTCAGTGCTGCTAAAAGGGGTATGTACCACAACCATGGCATGGCACCTTCATGCTGTCTGTCTGTCCTTTCACACCCCGTCTGAATGATTAACCAAGATGATGTTCTCTGAGATGTCCTCCCTTCAGATAAACAACCGAGGCTTAGGGCTGGATCTGACTTGTAAGCTCTGACGTAATGGAAAAGTACCTCCAGTGAAACAGGCAAGGTGAAGGCCGGCAGAGGTTTCTGGACCACGTGGGAAGGGCCCAGGGACCATTTTGTTCCACCAGAGCACCGCTGAAGGCCCTTGCACTGGGGGATTTCAGGAGCTCTGTGTGTTTATTGCTGATTCGTCTCATTCGCTGTGTATGGTAGCCTGCCTATCCATCTTAGACTATCTCAAGCCTGCCTTGTCTGTAAAGTCCTGTTTTTTTTTTCATCTGATTCTTCTCCCTCCATGCCCAGGAGCTGTAGCCAGAGCCATGGTGCCAATCAGCCGGGCATGGGAAGTCCCTCGTTCTTCTTTCTTTAAGGGTGTTATCACATGGGGACTTTGCCATTAACCCTCAGTGCTGAATCATCATAGATGTGAGCAGACCCTCCATCTTCCCAATGCCGTCCTCCTACATGGAAGCATGGGTACCATGTTCCCCGAGGAGGCAGGTGCTGAGAGTCCCAGCCATCATCAGTCCTCGATGGCCTTTCTGACTCTGAGTTGTTTGACCGCCGAGTAGCCTTTAGAGACTATATGGCTCTCCAGTGTCTTTTTGTGCCTTGAGACACACACCAGGTTATCAGTACACCTTTCTTACCAAACCAGAGATCCCTGATGCTCAGAGCCCCCAGCCACCCTCCTTCCAACTTGAGCTTCTCGATGTGGCCTGTGGCAGCTGCTGGTATACTCCTGTGGGTTTGCTTGAATGCTTGCTCCCGGTTTTGTGCCCACTGAAGCAAGGTGGGCTGTACACGAAGGACAGGGCACCTGCCCTAACCACATAGTCTGATGGTCCTGGGGCTCGAGCCTGGGCTTAGCCTAGTAATCAGAGCTCTCTGGATTTCCAAAAAAAAAAGGAAATGGTTGGGTGATGGAGAACGTTAAGACAGGTAGAGTAAGGTTTGGGGTGATTGAAGATTTAGATAGGAGACAGATGTAGGCTCAACATAGGCTCAGGACTGTCCCAAAAGTTCAAACTCTGCAAGGATCAGGAGCCTACTAACCCCCTATGGGGGGGTGTCTAAATTTTAGGCATGTGCTTTGTCCCTTTAAGGCTGCCCAATTAGCGTCAGGAATGAAGGCTTTTGTCTGTGAGGTCATCTTCTTTCCTGAAAGCCACTGATATTCTAGCTTCAACGATTCCATCTGACCCCTGGCAGGCAGCCCCTTTTTGACAATACATAGAGAGAGGACTGAGCCCCAGCACCCTCATCCTGGTGGGACTTTCCACAGGCTGACCTGAGCAGGATTCTATGGACAAGTGATAAGTTGCCCAGAGGCCCCTGTTCCCTGACTGCTCAGGATAGAGCTACAAAGTGCTACATCATCCCCCAGCTCACCCCCCACCCTCACCCCAGGGCGGGTGCACTGCTGGGTCAGGCACCAGAGGAACTGGTGGTTGCTTTTGTGGTCACCCAGCAGTTTTATGAAGGCCCTTGAGGTACTTCAAGTACCAGGTGGCCCCAGTGTGGTTAAACTGTCTGGGGGCCAAGCTTGATCAGTGGCCACCTGAGCAGAGGCCCGAGGCTGTGAGCTGTTCAGTTGATGGCGGGGAAGATTATATAACACAGGGAAGGTGCAAGGGTCAGCATTCTCAGGTAGCATGCGCTACACATTCATGTATGATAAAAGAGGACCTTCACCGGTCTCTGGGGCAGACCATCCTGGATTTGTAGAAACTGTTCTCTTTCGGAAGTCACACCAGCCCCTCGGTACGGCATTCACATTTTGCAGATGCAGAAGCAGACTGTTTAAGGTTTAACTGTCAAAGACCCTTTGGTGAGCTGTATGAAACTTTTCTTCACTGACCCCGTGAGCCAAGAGTCCCTTCATTCTCCTGGCACTGAGACCAGCACCCTGAGTCCAGTCAGGGAGTCTTTCTTGGATGTTAAGCTCTCGGACAGGCGGGAGGTAGAGAGCTGTCTATCTATTGATCTTTTTGCTCAGATCATGTGCCACAGAGCACTTCTTAGGCCAAGTACAGATTACAGAGTAACCCAGAATGCCTTGTCAGAGCCCTTAGGAAGCTTTGAGGGGACATTTTAGTCTTTTCTCTTATTCTTCTTTCTAGAAGTATCCATCAAAGTCTTGGTGCAAAGGAGATGTCTAGGCATGGACTAGCAACCAGCAATGCAGCCAATTAAGAACATATTACATGTATGTGTACATATATGCACATGTATACACAGACATGTGCCTACATATATATGCATATAAACACACCCATTCATACACATGCACATCCATCACCAAAAACACGCAAACATAGACCTTCCACCCTGAGAGTCAAACACATTCTTTCCCTCCTTAGAGATGGTCTTCAGCGGGGAAACACGAAGTAGCTCAGTAACTAAACACCCCATAGGATCCCAAGACCATGCTAGGCTTTTAGTCTCTTTGTGCATATACCTCGATTTATGCTCTCAGAATCCCCTTCTTTCTCAGATCTTGTTAAAGGCCCCATCCTGGCATGGATGTGCTCATCATCTCGATTTTTCTCCCTAGGCTACACACTCCTCTCAGTGGAAGAACCCCCTCGCCTCCCCTGTCAATCATTGCGGTGCAACTCACGGAGTCATTCAGCAAACGTTTAAGGGGTGTCTAGTGGGTGCTTGGTATATAACACAGTCAGGCTAAGTACAGACTCAGGGCTCTGATGATAAGTGAGGGAAAGAATGAATGAATGAATGAATGCTATGTAAACTAGGGAGGGGGTGGATAGAGTAAGGTGGAGACACTTGACCTATTCTCCAGAGAAGAGGCTTTTGTAAACTTGGCACGAAACTATAGAATAAATAAGACAGTTGAACGCAGTGACTGGAGGCAGAGGTCTGCCTCCCGTGAGGGGCCACGTGCTCAAATTTGAATCTGCCTCCTTACCATGTTCCAATGTCAATTCCTCAGTGTGACAGCATTGGAGGAGCAGAGTTAACCAATGGAGCAGTCCTTTCCTGTGGACACACATCACCTACAGACGTTCTGTCCCCTTTTCTTGCCTCCACATCACACATGTCCACTCGTTCGTCGTTTCTGTTGTCACTTGAAAGAACATGAGGCCCTCACCAGATACAGCTGCCTAATTTTGGACTTCTCACTCTCCAGAAGCATGAACCAAGGCAATAGACTTTCCTTACAAATGATCCCATCTTGTGGACTCTGTTATGTCAGCGGATATGAGGTACGACAGTTCTAGCTCCTGCCAAGCAGCCTCATTCCTCTTTCTGCATCACAAGCACAAGCTTATGGCTTAAAGTCAACACCTAGCGGGGGGTCATTTAAACGTTATATAACGTCATGCCTGGGGACACTGCAGTCCAGGCTAGAAAAGCCCCCACAATCTAGCAGTCTGGAAAGTATCTGGAAATTGTGCAAGTGCATAAATGCTTTCATAACTGAAATAAAGTCCAACACCCAGCAGCAGGGGAGAGGCAAGGCTGACCCAATTCTACCCTTTCAAATTCCAACTCTCCTCCATCCCTGTAGAGAACTTGTGGTGGATTCTCACCAGATGACCACCATGGAGGCTGAAGAGTTTACTCCTCTGGTCCCCATGGTCAGGCCCTTTCCTCTTCTACCTTCCTCTTCCTCACGGGCTTGAGTCTCCCTTTCCTTATGTGTTAATAGCCAGAGCCACACACTTCCCAGTCCCAGGAGTTTGAGGTAATCCAGCCCACCAATTAGGTGAAATTAAAGCCAGGTAATTTGAACCCATCTGCTGGGCACCTGACCACAAACCACCTCTTAGCTAATCCCCAGTCAGTTCTGATTACTCCCCGAGTGTCTGCCCTGCTTCATCATCACGGCCATGGGAAAGGGGGAAACCCAGGGGTTACTGGGGTCTTCAGTTAGCGCTTTGTCATTAGCGTGGTTATTAGTCAAGTTGCCTCTCCTGGGACAGCTTGAGACAGTGGGGACCAGAGGTTCCCAGGACTCAGCAGATGGATGACTGCTTCCTCAGACAGGCCAGCAAAGGACACAGCAGATCTGGCAAGGTGGGCGGATTCCAGGAGGCCAGGCCAGGCCTCATGATCCCGCCTCAGAAGTTTCACAGATGGCTCTTAGGGACAGTTAAGGTGCCCAAGCATGGAAACTGGCATCAGGTGAACCCAAGTTTGCCAAGTGGATACACATTTAGTAGACCCTGGGAAGATTTTAAACACTAAAGGCAAGGCTGTTGACAATACAGCAAAACTTTCCCAGTAGGTTTTTGTGAGCCTTTAACCAGAAACCAGACTCTTTTTCAAAAGTCTCTGATGAGGATATAGCTCAGCAAGTCAAATGCTTGGTGCGCGAGCATGAGGGCCAGGATTATGCTGTCCAGCGTCCACAGAAAACACTGAGAACAGCCATGCACAGCTGGCGTCTTTGCAAGGAGTGTGAGGAGCCAGGAGGAGGCCTAAGTTGGGCCTACCAGTGGGCCTTGCTGAATAGGTGACCGTTGGCTTTATTTGGAGACTCTGCCTCAAACTAAGATGGAGAAATACAAAGATACTTGACAGTGTGTACAGACATGTCTGTGTGTATGCATGCACAAATAACACAGACATGAACACATATGATTCACAGAGCATGCGGGCATACACAACCCTACTAAGGGTGAGTGAGCTGGCTCTTAGTATTCCAAAAGTTAGGACATCCATGAGATGCCAAGGCCACCAAGTCCATTAGAGGCCTTTCTGTAATCCTCCATTTTCTTCTGAAAGTGGCAACTGCTGATTAGCATTCTATGGATTAGAAGCATAAATACTCCGGAGCCATGCCGCGCTCCCCACTGCGTGGATCCCACTACGTCAGGAGAGAAGAGGAAACACACAGGGTGTCTAGAAATGGTGGGGTGTCTTCGTCACTTTTCCCACTGCTTGGTCAAAATACCTGGGAAAAGCAACGTGAAGAAGGAAGGTTTATTCTGCCTCACAGGTCAAGGTGTGACCCCTCATGGCAGGGAAGTCGTGGAAGTAAGAACACGAAGCAGCTGGTCGCATTGCACCTACAGCCCGGAAGCAGAGAGAGGTGAACGCTGCTGGTCAATTCACTCTTCCTTCTTTATTAAGTCTGGAAATCTCCATCAGCGGGAAGGTGCTGTGCGGTGGTTCTTTCCACTTCCATTTAACCTACCTAGAAACTTCCCCCTCGGGCATGTTCAGAGACTTCGTTCCTAGAGGGTCCAGATTCTGTCAAGTTGCCAATAAAGATTAGGTATCCCGGGGGTGATAGGACTTAAATCCCATCAATTCTCCACACATCACTCCCAAGCTCCATACACTCCGCAGCTGGTGGCATCCCCTTCCTCGGTAGCAGGGTTGTCTCAAGATCTCCAGCATCTAGTGAGGTGGACCCTTCCCTCCCAAGTATGATTACATTTTAACCACATTCTGCATTGCATTTCTTGTTCTGGAGAACTGAACACTTGGCTGTGAACGGTGATAAGAGTCCATTTGACTTCATGGGTGTAGAACTGAGAACTTCTGAACGGAGATGGAATTGATATATCGGGGCCCCGTCATAGTAATCTGACATCGGGAGAATAGACTAACGGTAGCTTTGATGCCAGCCTCTATCCACAGTCCGAAGCCAGCAAGGAGGGCTTTTTGATATCCCAAAGAGACGGTGCTGTCTTTCCAACTGCGTCCCTATTCCAGCTTCCTTCCATCCGTGAACAACAACGACAGGCGAACAGCGACAAGCTAACAGCAGATCTGTTGAATTTATGAATGTATGTATTTGCTTGCTTCGTTCTGGGCTCTGGCAGTCAGTGTAAGAAGCTGCTGTGACTGCCTCTGGTATCCGGTTCTAACAAGCCAGGCACACAGCCTTGTCCATTCCCCGTACCCATGCTGCTGTATTCCCGAGCCCTTCTAGGTGGGTGTTTTCCCTGCCCTTCTCCACCAAGCTGTTCCTCGGAGTGGCAAAGGACATCTGGTCAGGTGTGCCCATAGCTTGGGCTATAGAAACTTCTGGGACTTCTGGAAGACAGCCTTTTGGTAAAGGTATGGATGAAGTTTCAAGCCAAGCCACTTGGGCCAAACCTAGCATTCAGCTCCTTCTTGTGCACGTGTGGATCGTATTCTTATTGTCGGAGGGGGGTTCACTCCATCATGTATGGCCCACCAGATTCACTCTTCTCCATGTGTGTATGCATGCAGACATGCAGTTGTGTCTGCTGGCATGCATCCACGCACATGTGCTTGTGTGCGTGTGTGAGTGTAGAGGCCAGAAGACACCTTCAGCTCTTGCTCTCATATATTTTAAAAGCACGATTTCTGAGCATGGGAGAGGCTTTCTGCCCAGTGACCCCCAGGGATCCACCTATCTCTGCCACCCCAAGCTTTCTGGCATGGGCTGAGGACTGAATTTGTCCTTGTGTTCACAGAGCGAGTGCTTGCCTAACTGAGGCATCTCCCAGGTTCTAAACCCGGTGGCGTTCCAGGAGCCTAGGCAACAGTGGCTTGCCCCTGGTAAGGCACAGTAGGCACGGTAGGAAGTGCCCTGCTCTGCAGCTGTGCTGACTTTGCTGTCTTGGACAGCACTGGCCTTGCCCTGCCAGGGTGAGAACCAGCCTCCCTGTTAATCCTTCTCGGAAGGGGAGCCCTAATCCTGGCTACCTGCAGTCTCAGCTTTACTGGGGTCTTCTTAGAGATGTGATATCTTCCTTGATTCCCTCACTGCCCCAACTGCCCAGGACCTTCACCTCTTCTCTCTCCTATTAGAATCTCTTCCTTACCCCACCCCCCTCATCACACATCTTCCCACTGTGAGAGACCACCTGACTGCTGCCTGGGTTTTCTGTAAGCTGTTAATAGATATGTTTTTGTGTGCAAAGCATATGCTATGTGGACCCTTGTTTAGGGACCTCCATCCATTTCCTTAGCTGTATGAATCTGGTTTTTTGCTTGTTTGCTTTTCCACAGTGGCAACAGAGAACAGGAGACTTGGTGATTGTCAAACAGCATGGATTCATTCTTTATGTTTCTCATGGCTGAAAGGCCAAGGTCGGGTCCTGGCAGGCCCAGTCTCTCCATCCATGATGCTACCTGGTTGCTGTGTTCAAGGAACATTCTTGCCTCACACAGCATAAGAGCTGAAGATAAGACAAAGTGAAGACACCGTCCCCAACCCCCTCTACAGGGACATTCATACATGCAGTCCCGTTAGAGAGAAAACAGGCAGCCCTCAGCACGGCACCTGTGAACTGTCATGGCCTACTTCTGTGCACGTTGCCCGTGTGGGATAATGTGCCACCCACCCACATGCTTGCTGGGGACTGTCATAGGTCGTCTGTGCACACTTTCCTGAGTGCAGTCTGGGTACTCATTCACCTGCTTGCTGTTTGAACTTCCTGCTTTCGTTTTCTGGAGCGATTCTATGTCGTCTGTGTGTTTGTTCGCTGTATAGTATTGGGTAAGGTCATATACGCATTTACTCAGTGCATACTGTTGATATATAAGTTCGTCTGTATGATCAAGCTGACTCGGGGGCATTTGCCCATGTCCTGTGCTAGGCTGTTGGTGCACAAGCTCACCCATGTGCTATTACATGCTCTGTGTGGACTGTCTGCTTAATGGGCTATCTTGGCTTCATCTTGCAAGAAGAAGCAAGCTAGGGAGGTGACAGAAATTGCCGAAGTTGGATGGGTAGTCCGAGGGAGTCAAGGTGTTGAGCTACAGGTCAGAGGTCAGGGGTCCATCTGGGTAAGAGACTAGAAATGGGGGACAGTAGTATCTGTCCCTGGTCCCATACAGCAGAGACAGGCAGAGTCCTTGCAGAGTCTGATTTGAAGAAGTCTAAGTATCAAGAAAAATGCTTCATGTGGCCCTAGAGGTGGGGCCTAGGGCCCCTTGGAGAGATGCTGGGAGGCTGACAGAGAATCACAGGGGAAAGCAAGGATACATCCATGACAATGCTGAGCCAAGTCTTGAGTGCAGGAAGTGTGGGAGCTTCCTCCCCTGCTATGCTTGCTCCACTCTGAGATGCAGAAGGTTAACCAATTCACTCCCGCGGAGACTGCAGCCTAAAACTGCAGACTGAATGGCATGGAAGAGGGTGGGTGGACTTTTCTTTCAGCTTCTGAGGACAACCTTCAAATAGAAGGGGCCAGCAGTCATTTATGTACACCACGAACTAGACACGACAGCTTCCCAGTGACTATGCTCTTGGTTCTAAACACATGAACCTCATCTAGACCTCGCCAAGAATAAAATCAGGAACTATGAGAACTCTAAGTATCTCCTGAGATTCTCCACATCAGCCTGGGGTGGGATGCACTGGAAGGAATCGTGAATTCAGGAAACTGAATTTCTATTGAACACATCACTTTTCTCAGCTAATCACTTTGCTCTTGTAGGATGGCGTCTCATACCCAGACCACAGAACTAGAGACAGAAGCAGTGCTGGCTTAAGGGAGCCACAAAGGCTGTGCAGGCTGACAAGCACACTAGCCAGCTAAGCGAGCATCAGGCTCAGTGAGAAACTGTCTCAAAAAAATAAATAAATAAAGTTGGAGAGCCACTAAGGAAAAACGTTTTGACGACAATCTCAGGCCTCCCCACACACGCTCAGCTACCTGCACACACCCTCAGTAACAGCTACGTGCATTACACACTAATACAACATCACAGGACCAAACAAATAAATAACAGGAGACAGACAAACGAGGAGCAAAAGGAACTGTATTAACTGCTTACCCTATGATGGTTATTATTAGCAGCAATAACTAACCGCTAGTGTCAAGTCATGGCTCTGCTTTTGATGACATTAGTCTTTAGAAAAGAGCCCATATTGTTAACTGGATATGGTGCATCATTTCCTGGGTTCCTTCCCATTTGACTTTCAGGACAAACTGCTGCCCAGGGTTGTGTGGACACTGTCTCCTCCCCGTGCTTCTGTCCTGAGTCCCAAGGATCCACTCTTCCAGGGGAAGCTCTGTTTCCTCCACTGAAGAAGGACTGGCGCCTGAGTCTGAGTGCATGGTTCTTCAGGAGAAGCGAGGGAAGAGGTAGGAGAGCACCGAGTACTTCCTGTGATGGGAAGGACTCAGCAGCAAGCACCTGCCCCTGGGCTTTGTCCTCAGGCATCCCGTTTTGTCATTCCATCGCATTATCAGGAGTCTAGGGTTCATAGTTCACCTCCAGCAGGCTAGGCTTCAGCAAACTGCACCCATAATTCCCTGTGTCTTTCTCATAGCCGTCGGGCATACTCTGAGGTTTGGACCGAACCCAGTACCCTGGGTTGGTTCCCACACTAATATCCCAACAATGATCAGTTGGGACACTTCCCATCCCACACATGACAATGGTGATGTACACATAACTTATACCTACCTGGGAGTAAGAAGCACCAAGTTTAACTACAGAAACTGTGATGTGCTGTTAGCTTTAAGGTTTTATTTAATTTTATTTTATGTGTATGAGTGTTTGCCTGCATGTATGTCTATGTACCATGTGCACGCCTGATGCCCATGAAGGCCAGAAGAGGGCATGTGATCCACTGAAAATGGATTTGCAGGCAGTTATGAGCTGCCATGTGGGTACTCAGAATCCAGTTCCTTTGGAAAAGCAGTCAGTGCCCTTAACCGCTGACCCATTTCTCCAGCCCCATACCGCAAATTGCATAGAACTTAAGCTAGGTCTGTAATCTCAGAACACTGGAGGGAGAGACAAGAGAATCAAGGGTTCAAGGACAGCCTTTACTGCATAGCAACTTTTTTAAAATTATTTTTAATTTATTATTATTATTTTATGTTCATTGGTGTGAGAGCAAATGCCCTGGAACTGGAGTTACAGACAGTTGTGAGTTGCCATGTGGGTACTGGGAATTGAACTCAGGACCTCTGGAAGAGCAGCCAGTGCTCTTAGCCGCTAAGCCATCTGTCCAGCCCCTTGCATAACAACTTAAAAGCTGTACTGGACTAAGTCCCTATCCCCAAACAGAAAGACAGACAGACACACACACAGAGAATCTAAGAAACTAATTTGAATATGTCCATAAATATTAAAAATATTCAAAGAAGTACATATTTAACCCAGCTTAAATCTTACTTATTTTGTATACATGTGGTACTATTGCGTGACATTGTTTTTAAGTATCGGTTTAAAATAATTTAAATTAAAGATAAAACTAAGTGTAAAGGTAAAAGCAAAGTCCCCTTCAGGAAATAATTTCTTCTGAATTCCCTGGAAAACCTGTTTCTACTGACAGTTGCTGAATCTGTGAGCGACCAGGAGGTCAGTCCAAGTCTGAGATGCTCCTGATGCTAACACAGCCTTGGGATCAACATGTGACAGAGAAGACATGCATAACCTCAGAGGGACCATTCTGAGCTCATTCCCACCCACTGGAGTACTGTCCTCAGGCCTCAAGCCAGGCCCAGGCAAATGTCACCTCAATTAGCAGGTCCAGCTGTTTGATCTCACTGCAGGAGCTGCAGAGGTGGGTCCACCCTCCTAGAAGGCCTCCTCAATGTGTACAGGCCTGCTGCTGACTGGGATGAGGGTGATTAACCACTGCTGGAACGGCCTGCTTTTAGTGGTTGGGGGCGAGGGGTGTTCAGAGCCAACCAAGTGTCCCGAATGGTAGCCTCCCCTGAGTAGGTAGACAAAGGGTGTTGGTGTTTGATTTGAACAGGAAGTGCCTAGGAACTTAGGTGTACCCTGAAGATGCAGGGAAAAGGAGTGAGCAGGAAGAGAAGATGTGGGAACAAGGGGAAAAGAGGAGTAGAGAAGGACAGGAAAGAGTGAGGAAAAGAAAGGGGGAGAGAGAAGAGCCAGTGATTAAAGGAAAGAAGAGGGGAGGCAGGGAGCAAAGGAGAGTAGAGAAGAGGAGGGGAGGGGAGAAGGCAACAGAGGAGAGGAGGAGAGAAAAGGCGAGTTAAGGGGAGAGAAGGGAGGGGAGGGGAGCTTAGCCTGCTAACTTGAATTCCCTGGAAGAATGGGAGAGCTAGGCCTGAAGCATATGAAAGAGATGGGTTAGTGCTGGCCACATGCTAACACATTCCCTGATTCTTCTTTCTCCTCGGGGCATGTTTGTGTGCCTGTGTCTGTGTGTGTGTGTGTGTTAATGTGTATGTGTGTGTCCATGTGTGTGTGTTGTCTGTGTGTGTGTCTCTGTGTGTGTCTCTGTGTGTGAGTGTGTCTGTATCATCTCTGTGTGTGTATGTCTCTGTAAATCCATATATGTGTGTGATACCTCTCTGTGTGTTCCTGCTTCTGGGTGTGTGAAGAGGCCCTGAATCCCTGCTGAGCGGGTCCCTTAGCCCAGCCTGAAGAAATCATTCTTAGTACTTGTGGAGGGGAGCAGCTATCTTTTCTGTGGAATGGAAGCCACCAAGTCACCTGCAAAGCTCCACCCTGTTGGCATCAGCAATATCCTCCAGCTTCCAGGGACCAGGCAGGGCTCCTGGGGCTGCGGCATCACAGGGTAGGGGTGGGGGATAGAGTGTTCTGAACAAGACCTGGGGACAGCTACCAGATCCTTCTTGACTCAAATTCCCTTCTGCATTTGCAAAGGAGCAGGCAGGGGACTCTGCCCTCCATCTGAGCCCTGGCCTGTGTCACAAAGCATTTCTCAAATGCTCCAAGTTTAGTGAAACCTCAAATGCATTGGGCTAAGGCCTCTGTCCCATCCTGGGATTGAAAGAGTCCTGCAGACTGATGAAAATTGTATCCACATGTTCCTGATTTGCTAACAACTAGATCGTCAAAATACTATTTTTAGGGCTTTTTGATGTCTAGGAAGCCTTTTAAGGTCGTTCAAATATGATTTTTAAAAGCCCTTTTCCTTAGAAGATGGAAACTTTGCTTGTTGCATATAAAGAAACCCAGTGGAACGGAGGGATTTAAGTCTAGCAATGTCACAGCGTTTGACAGGGGGTTAGGAACAGTTAAACTTTCGTCCATCACCTCAGGAACCCGAATTAGACAAAATAGCCCTCCACCAGGCATCTGAAGGGTGTCATGTCTTCTAAATTTTGTATCCAAATCAGTGATTGTTATCCAAGGGGAAGGGTAGGAACAGGCATTTATTGGTACCCTGGGCATGGTGCCTGGCACCATAAACACAGAGCCTCCTATATTCCCACCTGATGGCACTTCAGGTAAGGAAGTGGGGTATGAAGAGGTGTGTCCCTAGACACAGTCATCCAGTGATTTACATGCTGAAATTTGGATTCTTTGGACGTCAAAATGACACCTCTTCACACATAGTTGCAAAACAAGCATAGCCACCAAACAACATCAAGGACTCTTGCATCTCTTTGGAGCCTTGCATGTGGGTACATATCTCCCCTAGAAGAAATGAGCTCTCACACACCCCTCCCCAGCTCCATCCTGCCCAGGAACCGTTGCTCAAATTAGGCTTCAGCAAGCTCAGCCTGTGCCATGGAGACTCTAAAAGAGAAGGCAGGGTGAAGGTTATTCACTGGATCTGAGGACAGCAAAGCCGAACAAGTGGACTCAGTAGTTGCCACCAGCTAAGGCTTTTGACCCCAGCGGTGATCAGAAAGAAGCAAGGTGTCAGAGGTATACATGATCTATGGTCATCAGTCAGCATCTGAAACAACGCTAATTAGCTAGCTCATTCAAATCTCAATTAATCAAAATAAATAAAGCTAAACGTTGCAGCCCCCCTTTTGTGTTGTGTCTCTGAAAGTCACTGTACCAATTGTGGCTGGGTGCTAGTGAATGGCATAGCCCAACCAAATACACATTACCTTAACTGCAGAAAGGTCCAGAGGGCAGTGCAAGGGCCTCCTGCTCTGGGTATTTTAGATTAGCCACATACAAAATCCCACCACCTTCTGCCTCTGAGTCCTGAAAAAAAAAAAAAAGGCTGCTATCCAGATTGCTATCTGAGCTCCTGTACCCGGCCTCCTGTTCCCTCCAACATGACCCATGGTGACAGTTGCTGGAACACCTGAAGGTTAACTTCTCTGACAGTTCCTAGGCTCCCAGAGGCAGTTGTAAGCTCGGCCCTCTGTGTTTCCCTACCCTGGCTTCAGAATGCTGAGGAGGGGGTGAGGGGGTGGGGAGAGGAAGACCCAAGGCACATAGGGCACAGCAGGGCGAAGAGGAGGCTGCCAGGGAGGCAGACATCTGGGCCCAGACAGATAGAGTTTCACTGATAGGATCTTTCTTGCTATCCTTGTAAGAGATAAACAATTCGCCAAAGCAGCTTTCGGGAGGAAGTGCCCCGCTGAGAAAGTGGCACTCAGAGGCCAGCGGCTCACCCCTGCGGTCACAGACCCAAGGGGAGGAAGGCAAGGCAGCAGGGAGGGAGAGAGGGAGGAGGAGGCCACCCAGGCTTTGCACAGGTGACAGGAGTGACAGGGCCCACACCTCGGATGGCAACAGAGAGAGGTGTGTGAGCTGGCACGAGGTGGGGGGGGGGGTCTATGTTCTGTGAGAAGCGAAACCAAGTAAATGACAGGAGGGTGAGCCCGGACAGCACATCTCCTCTCTCGGTCTAGAGGGCTCTCACACACTGCAGGGTCCGGCGTCTGTGGTGTGTGTCCACACCCTACAGCTCCGAAGGTTTCCCCACTGCCTCTCTAAGGAGCAGGTTCGCCCTCCTTAAAACAGGGCATCTGTAAGAAAGACTCTGAGCAAGATGTAGCCTCTGCCAGAATCAACGGATTGTTCTTCCACGAATGAGTTTCAGGAGGAGGAATGGGTGGCTAGGAACTCAATTCTGACCAATGGGTATGCAGTACTTTCTCAGTACCCGTGGGGACTGAGTCCAGGAAACCCTTAGGTCCCTCATACAAAATGAAACATTTGCATACATATATACATGTATGTATGTATATACGTATGTATGTATGTACCCTGCTTTGCCCTGCAATCAGCTCCAGGCTTCTCTATAGCGGCAATGCAGTATACACAATATTCTAATAACAGACAGGTGTTTAGGGCTCCATGTCAAATGAGCTGGGAACGGCCTGGTTCAGTTTCCACCCTCATGGGTAGCATGGCTGCAGAAGTAACTGCCCAGGAAGCTAGAAAGAAAGGTCAGGGGCCAGGGAGGGAGGAAGACAATGTAAAGCTGCTGGTGTCCAGCTCTCTCTCATTAAGAATTTTGTCTACTGGGGACAATTTCTCAGAAGGGTAAGGGCCTGCGATTCCAGCTTGCATTCCTGGCAAAATTGCAAAAGAAACACATGAAATGCCTTGTTCAGTCAAAATTTCAGAAAACCAAGTAACTTTTTTTTTGTATGTGTATGTGTATCTCACATAAAGTTTGTGGAGTGGTGGTACTTAAAAATATCTTGCTTGTCTGGAATACACCGTCACCAGGTAACTTATGTTTTATATAGCAGTGCTTATATAGGAATCAGTAAAAATAAATAAATAACTGGCCTTTGGGCTTGGTATTAATCTGTGTGCATTTGAGAAGTTTAACCGAGTTACTCAATTAGATTCAGGGAAGACACGTGGTGAGCAAGACAGGCCCACTCTGCTGTTTCCTACCGCTGCTTCTGCTGACATCTGCCCTGAGGACAGCACAGTCACTAAGCCAAATGGACAGGACAGAATCCCAAAGACAGGCAGTGATTCCTAGGAACTTGGAGATTGTGGAAGGACCTAGAATGCAGCTCAGCAGGCATCAGGGTGGGACAGACCAATCCATCCTGAAGCATCAGTCAGTGATGAGAGTCCCCAGCCCATCCGTGCCTCATCCTCACTCTGGCTTCCACCTGGAGGCACAGGAGGCCCTTCTTACTCAGTGCAAATCAGGGGGGATTTCTCAGACATTTCTGTGGGGGCGCTAGAGAGATGGATCAACAGTTTAGAGCACAGACTGCTCTTCTGAAGGACCTGGGCTCAGTCCCGGCACCGGCATGGTGTCTCACAATCATCTGTAACTCCAGTTCCAGGGACCCAAGGCCTTCTTATGGTTTCCTCAGGCACCAGACACACATGTGGTACACAGACATACATGCAGGCAGTCACCCGTCCATGTAAAATAATAATAATAAAAAAATAGAACTATTAGCCGATTTTGACCAGGGCCCAGCCTTTTACTCATTGATGCTTGCTGATCCTGTTTACTTCACTAATAGGTTTTTATTATTTTCTCTACTGTTTTCCCATCCTATCACATTCAGTGACTTTCAGATTTGTCTTTCTGTCTTTACCAAACACAGTTCCCTTGGCCTGGAGTCCCCCTGTTCACTATAGTCAGGACAATCCTAATACATCCTTTATTTCTCCACTTCGTATGTTCCTATCTTAAATTTTCTGACTGTGACGAATATGGATCAGAGGGTTACCCAGAGCAAGAAGTATTTAAAAGTATGATGGTCTTCCCAAGAATTAATAGGAAGCTTTTTGTTTTGAACAGTGTGTTGGTGGGAGTGTGGTCCCCTTGTCAGGCCAGCCCTTCCAGCATTGTTTGAGGCCATAGAGAACTTCGGTTTTCAAGGTGCCTCTCCTTCTCGGGACAGAATGAGCTCTCTTGAGAGTGGCCACCGTGATACAGCAGTGTGGACTTGCTGTTGTTAAGAATGGCTTTTTTATGACCATGTTGATTCTGTCCCCTGGGGGAGTTTTGATTCTAGACAGTCACCTTGCTTGACATCCACTGGGGAGGTGATGAACCATTCATTATTTAAAGGTTTGGAAGTCACAGGAACTACTGTATCTAACCAGATTGGATTGACTTTTTAGCGCCTGTGATTAATAATTCATGAATCTGAGGATATGTGACTCGGGTGAGCGCTAACCTGCTAACAAAAGGAGAGAAGGGGATGAATGCTAACAGCGCTCCATGTTACTTTACTGAACACCCTGACCCAACCAGCCAAGCCCATGTGTCAGGGAACCTGTTTCATTGTTTCAATCCATGATCAATATTTCATGATTAATGGGCCCATATGTTCCCCTAGGTCTCCCGCCGTCCCCAGTTCACACACGGGGTTTCACGTGATGATGTCCAAAATGCCTTCTTTGAGAAGAAAGAGTCTGGCTTCTTCTAAAGAGAATACATACTCTCATGACTCACAAGACGGTTTGGGGTTTTAGTCTTTCCTCCTTGGACTTCATATAAGGTCTAAATGGTCACTGTCCCAAATACACGTGTGGACCTCAAAGCAGCAAATTGCTCTGGGAAACAAGAGGAAGGTTTGGCAAGCTCGGTCTTAGACGGGTCCTGTCAGTTTCAAATGACTGATGTATTCTTTTGCCTGGCTAAGATGGACACTGTAAATATTACTGGGGACCCAGGGTGTGTGCTCCACCTCTGTCAGTGACCAGGTGTGCGACCTCAACCTAATCACTCTTTTCTCTCTCTCAGGTTTTCTTTTAATTTATTGTGTGGAGACAAAAACTGGCCCTCAGGTGTTGTTCAGAACGGAGCTCAGTTATGTAAAGCAACTACTAAAGGTATCTGGGGTTATGGCAGCCCTCACATCGTTTATTCCTTTAATACGTGTGAGCTGTTAGCTGCCATTAACATGACTAAATATTAAATGTTATTTAAGATGTTTTATTAGTCAATAAAAAAAAATTAAACCGCACTGTTGGCGCGAAGTACTGCGTATTAAAAGCATTCTGTAAACGGTGAGATTTTAAAAACAGCTTTAAGGAATCACCGTGGATATTATCCAGTCTTCAAGGCAGTGGCTGGACTTCTGGACACAGACTGAAGTGGTGTAAGAATTTCCTTCCGCAGAAGAAGACCTGATCTGCAATCAACAAAGCGCAGGGCATTAAAATCCGAAGTGTAAGAACATTTATTCTACCGACTTTTTCTGAAAACACCTAACTACTGATTGTTTGGAGGCAATGCTGTCTCCACCCAGGGAAATTTGACTCTCCAAATCACTCCACAGAGTGCTAGCAAACAAGCAAAGATTCAACAAATTTAAAACATTCGAAAAGGGGGAGACATGGGAGAGGTTGGTGCGGGGAGAAGGGAAGGGGAAGAATGATGTCATTATATTTTAAAAGAAAATAAAATGAAGCAAACAAAAATACCATAATGGATGATGGGGAGAGATCTGAGAGGTCTACTGGAGTCTGGAAAGCTCTCCGGGTTGTGGCTCCAGTGACCACGCCCTGCCCTGCCTGTCTGTTCAAGGACAGCTTCAGGAGGATGGAGTTTGGAATGCTTGGCTCATCACTGTAGGTGGGCCAGACTTTCTTTAAGAAAGTTGATGAAAAAAGACTTTGAAGAAATTTTTACTTCGTCGTTTAACTTGTTTACTTTGCCTGATCTAGGTCTGTGCCGTGCACGTGCTGGGTGTCCACAGAGGGCAGAGGAAGGCGCCGGGTGCTGGGAAATAGAGTTACAAATGCTGGGGACTGAACCCAGGTCCTCCGCAGAGCAGCCAGTGTTCCTAGCTGCAGAGTCATCTCTCCAGTCCTACTGTCGTATTTACTAAGTCCAGAAACTGAAGTCTGAGTGCACTGAACTCAGACCTGACTATTAGTCTTCCACAAAGAATAATTGACCTTGGAACCCTGATTTTTTTGGCATCCTGGGGATTAAAGAGAAGAAAGTTTACCTTCTGGTCCCTAAAGTCCATGAGCAAAGAGGTATGGTGGGATTTCTAATTTTTCTCAGTTTTCCAGGTCATCATCAATATCTATGTCCGGTACGTTAAGGACCACTTCATAATAGTCATGCAGTTTTAAACCACAGGCTTTGTTTCAGGTGAGAAGGTGAGATCCCTCCAGAGGCACCACCTTCCCTTTCCTGAGTGTGTACCTTCCCTTCCCAAGAGCTGAGGGAAGGAAGACAAAGAAGAAGCCAGAGTGGCCACCATCCTCCCATCCCTAACACCACCTTTGACCAATAATGAGGACCAACCCTAAGCTGTAGATTGCTCAGTTAAAAAGTGATCCCCAGCACTGAGCTAAAAACCTGGATGCAGAGTTGCACTCCTGTAATCTCAGCTCTAAGGGATTATGGAGAGGCAGAAGAGCCTTCTGTCTGTCTGCAGTCAGCATAGACAGATGGGTGAATGCCAGGTTCAATGTGTGGGGAGTGATGGGAGAAGACAGCCAAATCGACCTCTGGCCTCCATGTGTGCACATAAGCACATGCACCCACAAGCAAGCATGCACATGAAAGAAACAAAATGAGGGAGGGAAGACAGGAGAGATAGAGAGATAGAGAGGGCTAGAGTTAGATGGAAAGAGAGATAGAGTTGAGAGAGCTAGAAATAGAGAGAGAGGCAGAGGAAGAGACAGAGACCGAGAGCAGGCTCCCACTAGCCCGGCAGGGGCTCGGTCCTTCTGTTTCCAGATCTGCTGGAGGCATTTTCTCTTGGCTTTTCTGTGTCTTCAACCTCTGTCAGATGCACAAAATGGAATCCAGGACCGGGGCAACATGCCATTTGGACCAGTTAAACCATCGTCTTCACTTGGTCTTCCTTTTCAGTCCACTGCAGGGAGATTGGGGGGCAGGAGAAGGAGGAAAAGAATGTTCTGCCTAGGCATTGCTGCATCTTCTCCCCTCCCCTGCATTTTCTAATCCCACAGTTTTAAAGGGACAGGGACGATGCTCTGTAGACCTTATGGGGCCAGAGTCCCACCTGCTTGGAGAAGCCCCTCAGCTCTGGTGTACCAGCATGGTGCGCCTTCCTCAGAGGCTGAGGAACACCAGGGCCTAGGAAGCAGGTTTCTCCTACCCAGCATTCCAAACAGCACTGAACAGAAGCAGCCAGCAATTGTCTTGGTAAAATGCCCCACCCCCACCGGGGATTAGGAAGAGCAATCATCCCCCACCTCTCATCAATTCAGTGCCTGTGTCTTTTGCATTTTCCCGCAGAACCATTTGCAGGTACAACGTGTTGATCTTTAGAGATGATCTAGTGATCATGACAACCCAGCCGCTCCCGCTACAGGCACTGAGAGATGAAAATTGCCTCCAGTCCACTCCTGTACACCCAATCTGTACCTCTGGACGCCTGTCCCGAGGTGAAAATGCAAACAGAGCAGATATTTAGAATCGTTTTGACAGTTCATAAAATTAAACAGGGATTAGGGATTCGCTTTTTTAAATAATGCCAGAGGGTACACACCATGGTAATCATATCACTCAGCAACAGGTCCAGTCAAAGTTGGGTGGACTAGGGAGGAAGGGGGAGGGGGAGGGGGCGGGGAGGAGTCAGGCTATTAAAGCTGGCACATACCGGCTGCTGTGCATCCAGTTTTCAAGCTTCAAATTAACTGGCAACTCCCAACACCAGCCCTTTCCTTTCCTTCCACAGATCTGCCACTCTCCCCAAGCTGGCATCCCGTCCCCATCACCCACAATTCCCGTCGGCACCCACAATGATATTGGATAGGGCTCTTGAGCCATCTCTCCGCCCAAATGAAAGGCTGGAGTTATAAACAGAATTCAGTGTAGCATCAGAGGAACGGGTGTAGCCCCACCCCTCAGACAGATGGTTGTCCCAGTGAAGTGCATTCTGCATCAACACCTCATTCCAGACTTTGGATCCTACTTCACCCTCTTGAGAGTCGTTAAGTAAGGATGGGCTGAGATGTTCCCACAGAGGAGAGCCTGAATGTAAAACCAAACACCGGGCCCCAGGGTAGGAGATCATCACTTCTGTTCAGGAGGCTTCTCTGCCCTCAATAGGCATCTCACTGCTTTCGCGCTGGGACACTTTGGCCCAGGAACATTGAAATTACAATGAACCTGGGCTTTGTCTCAATGGATACGGCTCAGGGAGAGCTATGGCTGGGTCCTGTGAGGATTATGGGGTGGTGGATCTAGAGACTGAATAAGACTTTGGAGCATTCTTCTCTTGTGAAGGGGTGTGTGTGCCGGCATGAACAAAAAGGTCACTTAGATGCAAGCAAGCAGGCGACCACAGAGTGAATCACTGTGGGAATGTTCTGTCTTCTACGTCTCCTGCCACAGCGGCGTCACTGTTTGTCAGGTGACTTGCTTTGGCTAGTGAGGCTGTTTTTGCTCTATTACTCTTTTGGCTTTTGGGGGAATCTTATTCCTAGTTATGAGTTCCCGACCTTAGCTTGATCTGTTTCTTGCTAGCTTTTCTTAACTTAAATTATCCCATCTATCTTTAGCCCTAGGGCTTTTATCTTCCTCTTTTCCTGAATATCTTTTCTTTCCTTCTCATGCTGTGTCCAGTTGTGTAGCTGGGTGGCTGGGTGGCTGGGTGGTTGGCCCCTGAAGTCTTCCTTTTTCTCTCTCATTCCAAGATCCCTTTCCTCCCAGATTTTTCTTCCTATTTATCCTTTCTGCCTGCCAGCCCCGCCTATTTTTCTCTCCTGCCTCGCTATTGGCCACTCTGCTCTTTATTAGACCATCAGGTATTTTAGACAGGTACAGTGACACAGCTTTACAGAGTGAAACAAATACAACATAAACCAAAGTAGCATACGTTAAAATAACGTTCCCCAGCAGACTAGTCACACGTCGGCGTCAGCAGAGGGGATGTGCACTGAACGGAGATGCTCGAATCCTGGTTTGGCTCTGTGGCTTTTCATTCCTCTTCTACCACGCCCCACGAGGAGGTAGTGTTGCAAAGCCGTGGACTTCCTGTGCCTTCTGAGATGACCACAAAGCATGAGTTCCTGGCAAAGCTTTGCTGCTGCGACTTGGGGGTTGCTCGCCATTCTTGCATAATTTCAACTGACTGACACAGAGTTGATTCCATGGAGTCTACTGGAACTGGAGGTTTCTCCCCCACCTGTCAGCTCCCAAACAAACACTCAGTGGCTTGTATTAATTATAAAAGTTTGGCCAATGGCTCAGGATTATTACTAACTAGCTCTTATTTTTAAATTAACCCATTTCTATTGCTCTATGTATTGCCACATGGCTATGGTATAACCTCACATCTTTCTTCTCCAACAACTGCTGCAGTCTCTCCGACTCTGCCTTCTTTCTCCCTGTATCCAGTTTGAATGTCCCACCTAGCTATATTCTGCCTTACCATAGGCCAAAACAGTGTCTTTATTAAGCAATGGTAATAAAACATATCTACAGCATACAGGGGGTCATCCCATATTAGCCTACCAATCTCATTTCTACCATCAAGCCTTTTTCCCATTCAAACCGACATTGCTCTGATGCTCTTTGCTTTCATGTTTGAAAAAATGGTCTGTAGGATTTGTATTGCCTTCTGTTCTGTTATCCACAGCATTGCCAGAGAAATCTCCACAAAGCACAATCACCACTTTCCTTGTATCTTTCCCATAGAGCCCTTCATTACCTCTTTTAGCTTCGCAAGGTGCTCTCTTCCTCCCAATCCATCTTCTGTCTCTATCTGATCTCCTACCACAGATCCTGCCCAAGATGCCACTCCTGTGCCTCAGCTTCCCATCAGTGAAACTCTGCACATCAGACTCCACCTCCCCTCTGCATTATCCCTGCTAGGCTATGTGGCCTGTGTAACATCAGCTCCCACCATTCCTTCCTCTGCCCGTCCTTCTCCATCCTTTACTGGCCAAACTCATTGCCCCTTCTAGTGCTTGCTTCTATCCTGCTGTGTTCTCCCACTTTGTCGCCTCAGCATTTATTGCAAACATAGACCACTGGAGTTACCATTTCAAATCCGCTGCAATGAACACAGCTTGACAAAGCATCTCCTTCCTCCTTAAAAGATGAAGGCTCATCACTGATGCTTTCTTTGTCTCAGCAATGGAAACCTAACACAACAGGGATGTCAACAATAATGGATTAGAAGCTATCAAGCCCTGGTGCATGCTGTGGGGGGAAGGTCCCACTGCAATCTTTATTGTGTGGATGCAGAACACTGAACAGCGTTAAGTCATATGTCCGTGGTCATCAGACCAGAAGATGCTACGATCAAAACCAAAAATACAAGAACTCCATTATCACGCAGAGTCCTAAGACAACACCATTTGCTGTTGTCTTAGGTAAGCATGGCCAGGTAAGCAGCAGAGGCAAGCCCCCACCCATATCTCCTGACGTTCAAGTTACATTCCTTCTAACTCACTGTGGCTGTTTCCGGACAATAGAAGTTGGACAGTCAGAAGCTAATTGTCCTCATTAAGTCATGAGGCTCTTTGGAGCAGTCAAGCAGGACAGATACAAAATGGTGTCCTTGGAGGGGAGGCTACCACATTAACCAGTTCCCAATAACTGTGGTTGACTGCACAAGACCAACACAAGATCAAGCCAGTGGACATTCCAGCATGGGGAGGAGGGAAGGTTCTAATGAAATCCCACCCCTAAAGGAGCAGCTATTGGCTGTTGGTAGCTGCTGCATGGAGAAGAGTAATTTTTCTTGAGGTGTGACATCCTGTTCAGCCAGCAGGGGATGTACTAGGCTGTGGTTCAGACCACCCCAAGTAGCACGGTGGGGTGACGCCTCTGAAAAGGCTGGGTCCTACAATGCTAACTGTGGGGTGGGGGTCTAAAACTGGAACCTGGAGAAGTGGGCAGACCTGCTTCCCACCTAAATCAAAGCAGAGGTCCCTGGAGCTGGGGATGGGGCTCAGTCAATGAAGTACTTGCTATGCAAGCATAAGGAGCCAAAGATGAGCTCAAAGAGGGCAGGTAACACAGGTTGGTGCATGTGAAGTCCTCATGGTCACCTTCTCTTCTCCCTTTCCCAGCCTCCTTAGAGGAATAGATTCCCCTTCATGTGCTACCACTAAGGAAGTTTCAACATCATTTGGAAAAATGAGATGAATTGCTCAAAATGACCCAGCCAGGTAGGTGTCCAAGGGCAGGTCCCACACAGATCCTGATTGCCGAGTCTTACTCTCTCCAGCTCCCAGGATATCGCAGGGGGACTTGACCAGTCACAGGCTGATTTTCCACATTAAGTAATGAGTTCCCTGCTCCTCCGAGCAGTCAAGCAGATTCTGGAGATTTCCCTGGTAAGAAGGCTCTGAAAGGCAGCCTTGCTTTGATGAGGGAAGGAGGTCGGATTACAGAGACAATCCCCTTCTGCGCTGTGGAAACCCCATAGCTTTTGGCATGGTAATCCCTGCTCTGTCGAATCCCTCAGAGCAGAATCTAATATGAAACGTCTACCTTGAACGCGGGCCTTTGTATCTGGGGACATGATGGAAGTTCGGATGGGAGGCAGTATATTAACTCCCCATGATTTGTTTTTAGAGGGAGGCTTTCTCCAGACTCTAAATCCTTTGAAGTATGAGGCCGCGGATGCACAGAGATTTCACCTTCCAGTCTTGTAGCCTTATAAATTCAAACCAGTGACAGCAATTAAACCCGCAAGTGAAAGACAGCCTCTTAGAAGGAAACCCGCAAAACACGTATGCTGTATTTTATATTCAAATCATTGTAATTATTACTTCTAGAAAATAATGTGTCTGAATAGGGTTGACTAGAAAATGAATCATAAAACAAGATACTAATATTAAATAGACCACATTAAATTATCTCTGTAGGAGACGTGAGATAGATAACTGGCTTGCCACTCGACAGATAGAAATGGTTATGATACAAAGTAAATATATACGGCAATTTCCAACAGGCATTGTGGGTCTGGTTTTGTTTTATATTAATAAGTTGATTTAATCAATGTGACAAAGCAATGATCTGCCTTTGCCTAATTCACAAAGGGCCCAGCAATAGCAAAGCATTGTAACACCAGGATCTTCATCTTCAAATCAATGTGGGATTACTAATTATTAACACTTGCCATTATCACTGACAATATTATTTTTATTAACAATTACTATTATTTCCTGTTAGGGGAAAGTACTTCAGACTTTCAGAAAGAAGGGGGACTTCCAATGATGGTACAGTAGGTTGATTGGCACTTGTAACAGACACTTGGGGTACTGAAGCTCCCTCTTCTATAACATTGAACTTGACCTGAAGGGAAGAAATCTCTAATATTGAGATGTTGATGGTTATACACAAGACTTCCCAGGCAAACAAGCGTAGAGGACTGACACAGACCACATTTTTAGAATCAGTAAAATTTACATGAGTGGCTTTTCTCCTTTATTTGGGGGGTGGTGTTTGTTGTGTGTTGTATATTGTATGTGTTGTTAGTGTGTGTGTGTCTGTGTGTGTGACTTGCTCATGAGGAAGTGGATGGACACATCTATTCACACACATGTGGAGGCCTTGGCATATTATCATGTGTCTTCACTGATTGTGGCTCACCTTCTTCCTCGAGACAGGGTCTCTCACTCTCCTGGGAGTTCAGTGCTTTAGGGTTGCTGGCCAGGGATCTAGCTATCAGGCTCCAACTCACCCCACCCCCTTATTGCTGTAGTTAAAGACATATGCAACCTGAGATGGCTTTTATGTGGGTGCTAGGGATTTGAATTTGGTCCTTTGCCTTTTCAGAGCAAATGATCTGATCCACTGAGCTACCTGCGCATCCCCACGGCTGATTTTCTCACGTAGTGCCCTGTGAAATCAACAATCTTATCTGTAGAAAAGTGACTCACACCTCTCAAAACTGCCAATTAGTAATCCAACTGACTCTGTGCTGCTCCCATTTTAGATATTAGGTACTTCATAAATATTAGTGGAAGAACAGAAATGATAAATATCAGATGTGACCAATACGTTCATCATATTGACTTGGCCATCTACAATGTGCACATATATAGAAAGGGTATATTATACCCCTACACACTTATGTAATTGTGGCGTTTCAGTTTTGAAAAATAAAATTCTAATACATAAGCAATGTATGAAATGGGAAATAAATGCCAACCCAACTCGCTAGAAATGTGGGAAAATGTCAACTCAATCCCTGCTATGATTTCTGTGACTGAGCTGGGATGTCTCAATCTGTGTTAGGGCTACAGCTTTGTTTTGTGTGGGTGTACTTGTACAGGATTTGGGGAGCACCTCCCAGTGGAAGCCCCTGTTACTCCAGATGACGGGAATAGTGGAACACGTCCAGACAGCCCGGAGGACCATGAACAGACTTGGGCACCAGCAATCCCAGACAGAGGCTGAGTCTGCTGTGTGGAGCTGATCATCCACAGCTCCTCACTGGCAGACGTCCTTCCCGTGGGTTGAAGCTGGGAGATGACGTCCCCAGACCTCCTCAAAACACCTCTGAAGTCCTACCCTGAGCTTTCTCACCTTTGAAAAATCTACCCTCCATCTTTGCATACATGATTTGAAGGACATAGGGTACGAAATGGGAATGGTATGTTAAAAGCAAAGCTTACAGCAGATTCCTGCAATTTAGTGTGACCATCAGCATGACTTACCATGGTAGGAAGACATTCCGTACTAATATTAAACAAAGATTAATGGAGTCAGCTCTCTTTATCCGACACCCCCAACTGTAACCACCTACTAAAAAAAATTAAAATAAGGAGGAAGGTGATACGGTGACCTCCCTCCTTTCCTTTTGGCTTGCCATTGCCTAGTCACGGAGAAGGAGGACACACTAACTTAGGATCACTTTCACCATTGCCATGGAACCTGACAGAAGAGTTTATTTGGGCTTACGGTTCTAGACTTATGGTTCTCTAGGGAGAGTCCATCATGTTGAGGGAGACACAGCACCTAGGGACCATAGCAGGAAGCTGAGAGATTACATTTTCAACAGTAAACACCAGGCAGAAAATGTTGAAGTAGGCCTAGGCTATGAACTCTGGAAGCCAGCTCCCAGGGACATATGTCCTCTAGCAAGGCTGCATCTCCCAAATCTCCCTCAAACAATGTCACCAACTGGGAACCAAGTGTTCAAATACCAAGCCTATGAGTGACATTTCTCCCTCAGACCTCCGCCCTTAGCTTAAGTTGCTGATGAATCTTTTCAAATTTCTTTTGTTGACTCAGACTCTGTGCAGCCCCATCTCCCTGGCATATCTCTCCTCATCCCTGCCCTATGCAGTTGTCAAAGAAGACTGCCACTGTTTTCCTTAATAACACCTCAGTGCCACTGAATGTGGCATTCACTGTCACGTGGATATCAGATTGTTGCCCAGGTTTTTCTCTGGTGGGAGTAGAGCCAGGTCAAAGGACCCATCACCACTGTGGGTGCTCCCCATCCCAGTGCCCTGCACTAATTTCTCGTAATGAATGGATGCTCTGAAGGATACTCCAAAAGAAGCATAGGCCTGTCAACCTTGGAGGCTCTAGCCTTTCCTAATGATGCGATAATATCCAGGCATCTTTTAATTATGATAACTTTCTCCATATACAACACAAAGCCATCACATGGAAAGAAACACACTCTTCAAGTGTTAGGTTAGAAATTGGCGTCGTCACACATAGGAAGATGAAGCATCTTGGGGATGAGGGAAAACCTGGGAGATTGTTGTTTTGGGTGTAACCTGCCATGAAGAAGCCCTGAATAACTTAGGGGTGGTAAGAATAACTAAGAACATTAGGGCAGGAGAGGCTTCCAGGCCCAGAAAAAAGGCAGTCACCAGTCAGGGCACACATCTATTCCTTTCCAACCCTGAACACATGATGGCAGTTAGGAGAGACAGTCTTCTCACCCAGCCGGAGAGAGCATCTGGAGAATGGATGGGAACATAGAAAGTGGTGGGAAAAACTACAAGTGCCAGCGAAAGGAAAATGGTGACTCCTAGACATGGCGGGGCCCTTGCACACACCAAGTTTTATCAGTTGTGGTTACCTGTGCCACGCCCATACGAGGTCAAGCCAGTCAAGCTTCCGTCATGGATGGGGAGGGCTTCTTGAGGTCCTACCCCCAGCTGAGGAGTTGTTGGCACTTGACGGTGGCTGGAAGGGATATACTATTATCTTTAGAGTCATGGCCACAGGTATGTTTGTCCACGCTCCATGAGGTGACCTCACACCCATGGATAAATGGCAGGCACTTATTAGATGCAATGGTGTCCGAAGAAAAAAGGGCATGAAATTGAAGCAGGTACAGGGTGAAAACAAGGACAAACTGGCGGAGGACATGGGGAGTGGATATGATTGTAATACACAGTACACATGTATGGAACTCTTGAAGATTAAAAAAAGTTAAAAAGAGAATACTGATGATCTGAGGAAAGAAAGGAAAGGAAACTCTCACTTCTGAGCAGAGAGAGGGTTAATGTCAGACTCATACAAGACCTGCAGGAATTTCTTTGGGTTGGGATGTGGTGTATTTGAGGTTTGGTTTCCTGTACCAGGAATGTTTAGGATAGCTACAGATGACAAGGTAAGTGTGTGTGCGTGTGTGCATATGAGTGTGTCTGTGCATGTGTGCACGCACATGTGCGTATACAGGTGTGCATGTGAGTATGTGTGTGCATGCATGAGTGCATGCATGTACACGTGCGTGCATGTGTGTATGCATGTGTGTGCATGTGTGCATGTTTGTGTGCACGTGTGTGTGTGTGTGTGTGTGTGTGTGTGTGTGTGAGTTTCCTCAGGGCATGTCCTCCTACCAATGGCATCATGGTACCTTCCCCTGGAAGCCCGCAGAGTTCCCAGGACATCCAGGTCTGCCTTCCCCTACAGCACTTTCCGCTCCAGGTTCCATCAGCTGTCTTACTGTTTGCACTCAGAGTGTGCCCTTGAGGTTGGTGACTTGGGTATAGTTATCACCGAAGGAATGAAGATGTTCTACCTCAGTGAAGGAGCTAGCTCACACTTGATCCAGCTGAGTTCTTACCTGTTAGAGCCTGTGGACTCACTCCTTCAGCTCTGGGGGAACAGAATACTTAAATAATTGGAAACTTTTGCATTTCACACCAAACACTTTCATTGATAAAATTTACAAATCTGGGCCAACTCCTTAGCTCAGGCTCTTCCTAATATCTGGTATTAGGGGCTGGAGAGATGACTAAGTCATTAAGAGAAATTACTGCTGTTGGAGAAAAGCTGGGTTCAGTTTCCAGTACCCACATGACCATTCCCAACGTTTCCAAGTGTCTGGACCTCTAGTTCCAGGAGATCCCACACCTTCTTTAGTCTACACTATCTCCTGCACATACATGGTGCACATAAACTCACACATGGTCACACACAGGCACAGAGATAAAAATGAAAAAATTAAATATAATAATAGCCAGGCTGATGCTATTAAAAGGTAATATGCTAGAGTCTGAGATCTATCTATGTCTATAAAAATTCAGTAAAATTGTATTTATTTCTTGAATGTTAAGTTATATTCATTCGTGTTACCCCTATGAAAGACATCACAGGATGAAGGAATGACAATATCATATGAGACAGTAGAAAACAAAACTTTAACAGAACTGGTAAAAATTGTTGAAAAAGGTGTTGCCAACCACAACCACATTTTACTTCACAAATATTATGAAAAAGACTTGAGATAATTTTGAAAAGTTATCAGACAACTCTGGGATTTGGTGACATCCCAGGATGGTTTGCTAGTTGTCAATGTAAGAGAAATACAATTAATGGGGGGGGAATTAAAAATGGTAATTATAATAATTAGCATGAACAGACAAGTGAATCCTACCATAGCAGAAAGAATGGCAGTTTTGGAAAAGACGTGCAGAGGTTACACATGAGCTTCCACAGGAAATGACCCAGCAACTCCTAGAACCGACCCGTGTGCTGGGCCTGTGTGTGTATGATCGTGAGCTTCCGGCTCTAAAATGCAACCTCTGGGACATTCAGATTCCTGCCAAGGAGCCTTACGGCACCGTCGACAGCACCACACCACACTCTGGCACATGGCTCCTAGCGTAGGGTCTGGAATCCAGAGGGCGTCTCCACCGCCGACTTTCAGCTGTCAGGACTCCACTGGGGACTGGGCAGAACTCTAGGCTGCTGGGAGGTCAAAAGGCGCCACTGTTTCTTGGTCAGGAGGCATTTTCCCAGAATCCCACCAACTGGATCATGCCACAGGGACATATCCATCATAGAGGAAAAGCCAGAAAAGCAAACCATGCCTTTGGCAAGGGAGGAGTAATAGAAGGATCCGTTTGACCTATGGTCAATTTGGGCATGTCTCAGAGATTAAGGATCAGGGACTTTTAGCCACAAGAGGCGAACTGCTGTTTGCTGAGCACATCAGGGACTGCCAGAGACTTCCACTAGTGGCCTCGGCTATGACCTTTTCGTTCCCCAGCTTTTGGTACAGAACTTGGCATGGAATAGAGTCTATGTAAGAATGACTTCAGCCCACAAGTTGGAGGAAATGAGATGGGGCCGTCCTTGGTAACTTGTTGATACTCGGAGCGGGCATCCACTGAACTTATCTGGACGTCTCTTATTTGTCTCCCAACTGACTCACTGCTATGTCTCGCTGGCGCTCTCTTCTTACTGACTGGCTCCACCCTCACAGACTCAGCTCAGCAGCTGTCTTCGCTACCACTGAAGCAACTCTTGTGGCATTCCTCTTGCAGGCTGCACCAGATAGCCCTTCTTCAGTCTCATGTCGGCAGCTTCCCTCCTTCTCACCCCCCTTCCTCTTCTCTGGTCATTTCTTTCTTACCCCCAATCTTCTAAAATTATCAAAATGTTTTCCTCCCTGTACTCTCCCTTTGCCTGCCTCGTGAGACAATGACTGTATAAAAGAGAGGGACTCATCTTCTTGGGATCTCTCAGAAATCACCTCAGCAGGGCATCTGAGCCTAGACCCCCATCCCTTGGATTGCTCCAAGTGTCTTGCCTAAGATGGTAGGAAGCCTGCGTCACAGCCTACTTGCAAAGAATATTCTGTCTGCTGCAGAATTCAGCTTTATCAATACTAAGGTGTTCAGGGCAGAGGAAGGTCATAGAAATTCAAAGCCTGCCCAGGTCTCTCAACCTAAGCCAAGCTGGCTCACACAGGGATGAAGGGCTTTGGGGACACCCCAGCTTGGTTTAACCATTGGACCGCCATCCCTCATGATGACCCCAATCGCCCTGTATGTTTGATATCATCCCCCAGTCCTGGAAGTCGCGGTCCTCAAGGGGCAACCTCACAGGGGCTCATGGGACTCCCTGCCATGTTTGTCATTTCCTCTCAGTGACCGTGGCATCTTCCATGTTGTGATTTCCCACGCTCCACTGGCCTGGGCTGGAGAGGCAGCTTGTTTCTGGGAAGCAGGTGTTGTGGAAGTAAATCGAGCCTGGAAGGCAGCCGGTTTGGCAAAGTCCATCCCAAGGGACCCCCCGGGGCTCTGAGCATTAGCTGTCGCAACTGCTCCTTGTGGGGCCGGAGGGCCAGGCCTGCCCATCCCTGTCCAGATGTTTGGGCAGGTTGCCAGGATGCGTGCAGAAAACTGCCATTCACTTAACTAAGGTGTAATAAGCATTAATGCAGCTCCATTCTCAGCGCTTTGGGTAGTTTACGGAAAAGTCTCAGATCCTGGGCGACTTGAGAGGGCAGTGGCCCTGTGAAGCATCCCTAGGTACTGCCCTGCAGTTACCAGCCCTACTTTGATGCTGCTTTTTAGAGGACTTGGAACAATCCTTTAGCCTCTCTGAGTTCTAGTCTGTTTTTTTTTTGTTTTTTTTTTTTTTTGTTTTTTTTTTTTTTGTTTCACAAAGCCTTTATATTGAGCCTGTCCATATTCTTAAAAACGTGAGGGAGTCAATCCCATCCTGAATACGGCTTTGGACCAGGCTCCTAGTTTATCCCATCTGTCCATTTACAAAGGGTAAACTGAGGCTTGCCTTTGATGAAGGCCACAGAGCCATCTTTGGGCCCAAAGCTACAGCTGCGCAGACCTGGTCTTGCACACCCCAGTCCTCCTAGACTGAAGTTCCCCCACTGGGCTGAGGACATCTCAGAGTCGCGTAGCTGCCCAACAGCAGAAGGAGGGTGCAGGCTGTGTGAAGGACTCTGAAGTGAAACTTGAAAGGAGGCAGAAGAGAAACTCGAAACAAGGTGAAGCAGCTGCTGCGTCCTGGCCTGGAGGAAGCCGTGGGCAGCTGGCTTGAGACCCAGGGTTTTTTAGCCTGGCCAGCGCCTTTGATGGGGCCAGCAACGGGCCTGTCTCAGCGGTTCCTGACACCTCACGTCTGAACCAACAAAGCGCAGGCTGGATTTCACGAGAAGTGCATGAGCGCCCAGCTCAAAGCGAAACAGCAGGCGGAGAGATTCACACAGCCCGAAACCAAACGGGGAAACAAAGACCAACTGTATGCCCTTTAGCTCCCCCACCCTGCTGGCCTTGCCTGGCATCCACCAGCAGCCTCCAGCTCCCCTTGGCTTTAGAAGTCACTGTGGTCTGGAGCATGGGATGCCACGCTAGGTTCCTAGACACCCGGCTAGAACTCCAGGGCCAGCCTTCAATTGAACCCTTGGGCTAGTAATTTAACTTCTCTGAGTCACAACATTAACTTAAGTAAAAACAAATGAGCTTCTCTAAGAGGCTGCTGGACAGAGTGTAAGCACGTGAGATAGTGGCTGAGCCCTCTCTGCGTGCCGAGCAACCTGTAGCTTTTCTTCAGCTTCATGTTTAGCAGTTCGTTCAATACTAACATTGAAACATCTCCTTTTTCTTCTTTCATTTTGCCTCTTATGCTCTGGTTTTGGAGACAGGATCTCCCTGGGTAGCTCAGGTTTGCACTGAATGGATAAACCTCCTGCCTCCGCCTACTGGGCACTGGGGTTACCGGCATGTCCTTCTAAGCTCAGTTTGGTATCTTTAAATTTTCGAAGTCTCTATTGAACTATTCCCCAGGTCCCAAGACTCACTGTTACAAGTATACCCACTTCAGTTCTGAGGAAAAGGGATGCAGAGAGAGGCTACGATTCCATGCTGGGCCTAGGGATTAGGAAATGGCTGCCTTCGTGGTCACACCTCTCTCACAGGCACATAGCTCACAGGCTTGGCTTTCCTTGTGAGACACCTGGTGGACGTGTATGTGTGTGTGTGTGTGTGTGTGTGTATCTGTGTCTGTCTGTCTGTCTGTCTCTTTCTCTCTCTGTGTGTGTGTATCAATTTCCAAAATCTCATGGAGATGTGGATTTAGAGAACACGTCGCGCTGCTTTTATTCGCCCTAAGCATTGCAATTAGAACCCATGACCCCGTTTCCCATGACCCAGGGGACCCCCAGACCACAAGCTGCTCTCCGCTGGCCACCTGTGCTTTTCTCGACAGTTCCATATATGGAGACAACACATTGTGTTTGCATTTGCCCCTATTATCCTCTGGAAGCCCCCATCCATTTCCCCGGGAGCCTCTTTTCTCATCTCTTTCTGCAGTGGTTACCCCATTAGAGAAATGACAGCCCCTCTTCCAGCAACAGGCAGCAGCCATCGCCTTCTTGGGAGGGGGCGGTGCTGCGATGTGGTGCAGAGGTGGAGGACCCGTGGTCCAGGCGTCCATAGCTGCTGTGCACTCACGGTTGCAAAGACCACGTCATACCAGACAGCAGCACTTCGTGACACTCTCCCCCCATCCTCCCGCTCTCAAATCCTTTCTCCCTTCTCTGCTGTGATGTTCTCTGGGCCTTGTGGTGAAGCAGGGTTCAGATACTGTGAGTAAGAGGGTGATGAGAAGTCCAGTTCCCTGAGCCCTTCTCTCTGCTGCCCGACTTGGCTACATTCTCTTTCACAGGGCCCATTCCTCTCCCACATGGCTGAGTCCTCCTTTTGCTCCTGGCCTCCAAGGAAGCAGCACAGCCTCTTCAGGGCCCTTTTGAGAAGGCTGTGTGTCACTTGATGACCTCCAGCCACCCTCTCAGCACCCACATCTCCCTGAATTCCCAGGAGGATTTTATCTTTTCTCTACCAACACTTCACCAGAATGTGAACCCTGGAAATCAGAGATTGTGCAAAACTGTTACGTCTTCGCGTGTGCCTGACAAAGAGGGGTCCTGGGAGTTTGTAAGATGTGTGAAGATGATGTGCTCGCTCTCCTTCTCAGTTCTCAGTCCCTGTCCTACATTCCATGATGAAGCGCCCAAAGCACCTCTGAACCCCTCGCCACTCCCCTGAAAGCTGGGGTGCATCTTGCTTGAGATCGTACACATCTCCATCAGGCACAAACAGTTGGTGGCTTGGGTAAATTTAGTTAACAAAGCACCCCTCCACCCTCCTCTTCCACGTCTTTTAAAATACAGTCTGAGATGTATGACAGGCATGGTAACAAGAGATGCTCCTCCCTAAGACCCAGATGAACAAGCCAGAGCCATTCTAAGGGGGTCCTAAAGAAAGGGTCTACGAAACCACTGTAGCCTGAGGGCCCTTGTCTTGGGGGCAGCAGTAGTTGGAGATATCACTCCTGTCTCCTTGTGGAGTGTCTGAACAACTTTTTATATTGTCTTAGAAACATTCGGCACTGTGTGCACATGTTCTTTGTTCTTGACTCTTCCCTTTTTAGCACTCAAAGGGAGCTTGCTCGAAACAAACTGAGGGCAAGCTGCCAATTTCTCTAACCCTGAAAAAAAAGATAGACAGAGAAAGCACACACACACACACACACACACACACACACACACACACACACACACGGAGAGAAAGAAAGAGAGGCAGCAAGCATGCTTAAAACCAAACAGCCATTGCCCCACTGAAGTCTCTGAGCATCAGAGGGTACAGATGAGGAACAGAGATGATGAGGTTTATGGTCCCTCTGGGTCTGCAGAAGTCACCAAGAAGCAAGCCTGGGCTCAGCTACAAAGATGGAAGTGTGACTCTGGTCGAGCTCCATCCGCAGGACTGAGTTGCACCAAGTCGAGGAAGACAATTCTGCAAATCTGTAACCAGTGGCTCCATCTCCCACAGAAACACTGGGAACTCTCGCTTCTGTGCATGCCTGGTGGGTCAGAGTTAGACATCAGAGCTTGCAGCAAGCACCAGAGGCGTTCAATGAGCATGCCAAGCTTGGGAATGTTGAAAGAGCCCTGTTTGGAATCAAAGATACTTGGGGATTCCTGACTTCACCACTTGCTCAGGATCAGAGTAGTTCAGCCTTTCGGGCGCTTTGTTTTGAGCTGTAATGTCACACAGCTGGACTCTGGGGAGTGGAGACGCCGATCCACAAAGGGGTCTACAATGCTCATCTCAGACCAGTTCCCTGATCAGTGGAAGCCAGCATTGCTATCTCAGCATTTGCTCTCGACTGCGGCCTGGGCCATGCACGGCATGCTCATTGAATGCCACTCGTGCTTGCTGCAAGCTCTGAGGTCTGCGACCAAGCATGATTTCAAAAGCAGATGCTTTTCATTTTATGAATACTCTTCACCAGCCATACCATCACCCACAGCTGTCAGTGCACAGTCTGCCTCCCACTCTTTAGCAGATAATCCTTTTTATAGTATTAGGAAAAATCATCTTTTAAGAGAGTGGGGGACAACTAAGTAGCGCCCATTATTAGAACAGGAGCACTGGGATGTGAGCAGAGCTGAGATGACCAAGATGCTTACCTATGCCCTCTGATAAGGTGTAAGCGAGATGACCCTGACATCAGAACCAGGACAGCGTCACATCAGGAGAGCACGGTCAGCGGCCTAATGACCCTGTCTTGCAACATCTCTACTTCCACATTTCTAGAAGCAAATTCTTCATCCAAGACAGTGCAGCATGGGCCTGGTCCCTCCAGGCACAGTAGGACTTAACTCTGCTCAGGAAATGTTTGTGGGACATCTACCAAGTGCCAGGAAGTAGAAAACACCCTACCCATGATTCTGCAGGAGCTCCGTATCCCATGCACAATGACGCAAACCGAACAATGGGCAATGATCTCCTGAGCTTCCGCTAATATCACCATTAAAACAAGCACGGTGGCAAGAAGGACAGGCTCAGTGGCAGGAACCAACAGCAAAGAGCACCAGGGTCCTTTTAATGGATACAGAAGAGCCACACATCTCTGGGGTGAGCCAAGGCGCTGCATGTAGAACAGGCTGCAAGGAGCTCTGAGCTATGTTCTTGGGACCCAGCAGTGGAGTTGACAGTACATCACTATTAATCTCTTGCAGGTTGGCATCAAATTCAGATGGAACCCGAAAGACAGGTTGAAAGACTTAGTTCACCCTGTCATGGTCCAGTGTATCCCTTATCGCTTTCTGTCAGTCACAAGAAAATTGGTCTTTGGTTCCTGAAAAATTAGAGCAAGAAAGTTTCAGAAGATGGAAAGACTACAACACACTGCCTCGACTTACTCCCTGGCACAGGAACCTGGTGAGTGGAGACGCCAATCCATGAGTGGGTTGACACAGGTGTTAACCAGTGATCATAGGCCTTAGTCGTATCAAAATGTGGCCTTCAGCAGAATCATCTCTCTCCATCTGACAAAACTGTCTGTCCCACACAGTCTCCACAGGCGTTGGCACCAAACTGCCTTGTGAAAAACGGCAAAGGATCATGGGGATCTGAGAAAGGCATGGAGGGTCCGTTCAAAGCCAGACTGGAGCAGGAGACAATGCGGGGAACAGACGGCAGTTATGCAATGCAGAGATAAAAGAAGGCATTGCCTCGATTGAAAACAAGCAAGATGCGTTACAAGTAAGCATTTGGAGCAGAAGAAAAACTCTTCAGGGAATTAAAAACACGTTAACACTTAACACGGTTGGACTACGTTATTAAAAATAGTGAACATGGTAAATTTTGTTATGTTTTAGCGTAATTAAAGTTTTCTAAAATATGTTACCAATTAACTGTATAAATTATATATAGTATTACATATGTATTTCACATATGCTAGAGATGCAGAATATACTTGAATAAAGCAAAGCACGGTAGCACAACTTTAATTCCAGCACTCAAGAGGCAGAGGCTGGCAGGTCTCTGTGAGTTCAAGGCCAACTTGGTCTGCATAATGAGTTCTATGACAGCTAGGGCCACATAGTGAGACCTTTTCTTACAAATATATATTAAAATATTTTAAAGCATATATATATATATAAAAGTATATATATACTTTAATATATTTTATATACTCACACATACATAATTTACATGCAATGTAATACATTATGGGTATGTGTTATAAAGTGGCTAATCTTTGTCAGTTTGATTATTCAGAATCACCAAGGAGACTGACGGGCCTCTAAATGATGTCAGTGAGGATCTTTCAGATTAACTGGGGAGCAGGGAGAGATCTCTGAAGGTTCATGGTACTATCCCTGTGGGATGGAGGTCCCAGAAGAACAAAGTGGTGAAGGGGACGGCCAGGAGGGTGCCCACCACAGTGTGAATGGCTGTGGCCTACTATGTGGGGTTGATCTTTCTGAATCCAGGACGCATCATAAATCCTCCTTTCTCTTAAAAGGAAGCGCAAAAACAGTGTGTGTAAAACATGTATGCAAAAACAACTAACTCAGTAGACACACCCCACACATACATATACTGATGTGTTCCCAAGTTATGAGATATCTATGGATCTGATAACACGAAGAAAATGATAGTAATAGAAACAGCAATGATTATCTCATAAAGAGATAGAGACATATGAGCAATAAGAAAATGAAAGAAAATGTCTGTCACCACCAGCTATCAGACAATGCAGATAAAAACATGGAAGGTCTACAGAGCATGGGAGGCAAGTCAGCCAGCAGCTGTGCCAGGAAGCTGAGTGTCCAGATTTCAGACAGACGTGAAGGCAGAGAGTGCACTCAGGGTAGGGCGAGGCTGCAGACTCTCCAAACCCACCCCCAGTGGTGTACCTCCTCCAGCAAGGCTCCACATCCCAAGGTTTCCATAACTAGTCCAAGAAGTCCCACTAACAAGAGACCAAATTCTTAAATATAGGAGCCTATGGAAGACATTTCTCATTTGAATCACGATAACATGGATCTGTAATTTCCAACTGGATGGATATGTGGGAGTGGATTCTCTAGAATGCGGGACAGAGACCATTTAATATTTATAGACCCTGTTCTCAGTAGTGTTTCCAGAATCATTTCTATTCCTTATGGCCATTGAAGTACTTAGAGTGCCTGGTCGTTTCATAATCTTGTCAGCATTAATTGTGGGTTAAATATAGCCATTTTTGGCAAACTGATAGTTGCATTGTGTTATAGATTCTGTGAGAGCTTCAAAAATGCACCCGCAAAACAATTCAAAGGAGGAAGGGTGGTTCTTGGCTCACGCCTTCAGCGGTCTAGTCCCTGACTGAAGCTGGCTGGCCCGAGTGCTCGCAGGCCTGGGGTAAGAACCAAGCATGGCGGTGGCAGGACAGGACAAGGGAAAGCTTTCAGTCCCTGTGCATCAATAGGGAAACATTGTAAGTTCACAGACTGAGCAAACCTACCCTCTAAGGCTTGTCACTCCCTCTCCAAACGTGACACTCTCCGCATTATGACTGCCATCTTTTCTATATCCTCCCCTCTGTGCAAAAGCTTTTCCTATTTATTACTTAATTGGATAAAATGAAGCCATATGTGTTAAAAGGACTTTGCGAACAGGATTTCTGCATAAATATCAATCAGGTTTGGAGAGGTGCTGACGGAGTGTTAGGAAAAAGCCGGGGGAGCTCACAGATGTCCGTAGACAAACGTGGAACCCGTGGAAAGTGTCGCTGCTGCTGGGACCCGAGTGGGCCCCCAGACTCTGTACTTCACTGAAGCCTAGGAAAAGTCGATGACCTCATTGCTGTCCAGACTTGTAAAGATACTGGGTTTTGTTGAAGAATGAGTTTCTGGGAATGGCATAGCAACCCAGGTTCAGCTCTGCAAACAAGGGCATGATGTTGTGGTTGGGACGATGCTCAGAAATGATCCTGGGTTGCCCTGACCCCAACACATAAACCTGAAGCAGAATGACCAGTGAGCAAGGAAGAAAAGAAGGAACACTCAAGCTGGCTCATGGGGACTCCTCTTGAGAATCCAGGGTCTCCTTCTTTAGCCTTAGCATCCCACTTAAGTAGGAAAGATGAAGCTTCGGTACCCTGGCGGCTGCAAAACGGCAGAGTCATAACAATTTCCACTCCGCCACGGTGTACAATTTTGCCAGTCCCCTGGCCTATCTTCTATAACCTTTCCCTCGCATTGCCTGGTGGCAGCCAGGTGATGGTGGGCAGGCTCAGCCTACAGACCTCTCCATTCTGCCAACATGGGAGAGAAAGCAGGAAGGCACCTACTTGCTCACCTATGGAAGATGGAGCTTAGACTTCTCTTGATGAGCTCTGGCCCTCTGCTGCCCCTCACCCCACTGACTTCTCCACTGGACAGCAAACAGAAATCCCAAGGAAGGCCCCTGTCCTGCCTGACGGGATCACAGCAGAACATTCAGGAAAGTGTATGAGGGTGGGTAGGAGAGTGAGGGCTGACCTCCTGTAACTCGGAGATGGCTCCTTTGCCTTTCACAAAGCTGGGAGAAGCAGTGGCTGTGTGGGCTCCTTGTGCGTAGCCAGCCTATGCCCTCTTCTTTGGGAGCCTCACCTGCCTGAGGGACAGCAGTTATGGGTGATTGATTACATATTGGAAGTTCTGGTGGTGGTGACTCCGGAACCAAGGGTTCTTCAAGCCCTTTTCTTTCCTCCGTCACAGAGGTGTGTCTGTGTCTGTATGTCTGATTTGGGTTTCCAGCCCAAAGGAGACATCTAATCTCTCAGCATGCAAAGACCGGTTTTGGCTTATCCCTGCTGACCTGACTAGTCGCGGCTGCTTCCCTAGGGTTTCCCTTTGGACCACAGATGACTTGGTATCTATGCATTGGTGTGAAAGCAGCATACCTTCAGGGGACCCTACACTTGACACTTTGGATTTTGATGTTTGCCCAAACAATGCTAGGCAGCAGTCCAGTGGGATCTCCTGTTAGCTGGACTTGGCAGTGACCACAGCTCCTGATCACCTGATGTCACGATCTTCACACTCCAACACATTGTGTTGTTAAACCAGGATGCTCCGTGAAGGACATAGATCAGACACATTCTCCCAAACCCGCGATGGGTCTGCAGGACACGGCTTATCCGGAAAAGAGGAGCACCGAATCTTTGGTGGAAGGGCTGCGCTCTGGGTGCAGATGCCACAGTTGGGTGCTCACAACCTTACTTCCAGACCTGGCAAAGTGTCCCAAGGCTTAGTCCTTCTGTGAGGCAGGCAGGGGCTTCAGTGTTGACCCATCTTCGAGTCTTGGTTATGACAAACCTCTTTCACTTGACACGCTCTGTGGCTAAAGGACCTCCTGAAGCTGACATCAAGCTGACACTGTCCACAGGAACTAATGGCTCCATATGAAATCGGAAACAATTTGATTTTATTGTCGCGGCTATAAATCTTATTGGGCTCACATCACAGGGGACAAAGTCCAAATGTCACCCACCCATGACACTTTTGTCAGGTTTGCTGTCCATTCGGAGCCCCACAGTGAAAAGGGATTTCAAAGCTTTGCATTTTGAGGCTGAATTATTTTTTTTTAACAAGTGACCACAAAACCAACCTTTACCCAGGATGAGTAAACCGTCCTGACCCACACAATGAATGATGCTGAATGGAGAGGAGTGGCTCATCCGAAAGATCATTTCCACATTCCTGTATATTTTGCTAACACAGAGAACAGACAGGTTCCCACCTTGCTGTTCCTTCCGCCTCTGCTCCACAGCTCTCTGGGCTGCAGCCACACAGAATCAGAGCGCAGGAATTTGTAAATCTCTTGGAATTTATGTACTGTACCCATGTGACTCAGAAATCCATAAACTAGAGAAGAAGTCATCTCTTATATTTACACATCTTGAAAAGGACAACATCAGGTAATGCTTAAAATGGGTGATAAAGCACACTTTCTGATTCCAGCCTGTAGGAGATCTTCCCACAGATGAAACAGTTCAGGCAGTACCGCGACACCGCAAAAATGCCATATTATATCGTGTTGATTACCGTCATGCGCCTTATATTTCGCATTGTTGCTGAATCCCATTTTTGTTAAAAGTTATCATGTTGTCAAATTTCTAATCTAGTTCCTAATCTTGGAAATGTGCCCTGATTTCTATTTCGCGCCAGCCAGTAATGAGATATTGTTTGCCCGTTTTACCATCGATTTTCCATGGTTATCGCCGTGTCTTCATTTATTACTGTTTACAGTTCCTCATACACATCTTGACATCCGGGGCACATATTGTACAACTCAGTGAAAACATGTGGAGAATTTATAAGGTCCGGAGAATTCTGGGATTGTGCTCGTGCGCCGTTCCTTCATACAACACTTACAGGATATGATACTACAAACACCTCTTGTTTATTTGGAGACATGTCATCTGACAGCTCCATCATCCCAGGCAGTGTGTTGTGGGCTCCCCACTGTCACAAAACAAGGAAGAGTGTTCCCTTCGCAGAACTCAGGATCTGTGAACAGACAAGCACAATTCTGAGTCATGAGGTTTCTGCCATACGGCCATGTGCATCTTGGGAGATGGCACAATTTTACATCTATCCTCTCGTTTTTTCTCTCAGAGAAGGCAGCAATCAATAATTCTGTTCATCAGTTAAAGAAGCAGTTAGGAAGCAAGGGACCTTTGGGGTGCCTGGGAATGAAGGGCAGGACCCATCGCCTTCTGGTGTACTTTGGAAAATAAGAAACTGGAAGGTCCCACTGCCAAGTGGATGGAGTAAGTTCTCAGTACTAAAACTCAGAACTTCGGTTTCAGTAGGCTTTCTTAGAGCACAGTTGTGCCTACATGTATGTGCTGCCTGTGGCTATTTCTACATGGAGCTGCCTGGATGTGGTAATATGATGTGGCCTGTAATGCAGGAAATATCTTCAAGATGGTCTTACAGGGCATCTGCACACCTCTGATCAGCACATGCATCCCTGAGTAACTGTCAGACTTTGAATCCATGATGTCCTGCCTTCAACTCCCTGACACCTACTGTGCCGTATTAGTAGGCAGCAGATTTTCATTATAATGTGGAATACAATGGGGATGATTGTGATACAGAATTCAGGGAATAGTGACAAAACCTATACATGTTCCCTATAGCAATTTTTCTTGAGTATTATTTTTTAATCTGGTTGAATCTAGAGATATAGAACCTTGATGTATATATGTATATGTGCTAATGTATGTGTGCGTTATCTCTTCCCAAGATTCTTTTTATTGATTTTTATTGAGCTCTACATTTTTCTCTGCTCCCCTCCCTGCCTCTCCCCTCTGCCTTCAACCCTTTGCCAAGGTCCCCACGCTCCCAATTTACTCTGGACATTTTGTCTTTTTCCACTTCTCATGTAGATTAGATCTATGTAAGTCTCTCTTAGTGTCTGCATTGTTGTCTAAGTTCTCTGGGATTGTGGTTCGTAGGCTGGCTTTCTTTGCTTTATGTTTAACCACCTATGAGTGAGTACATGTGATAATTGTCTTTCTGTGTCCAGGTTACCTCACTCAAAATAATGTTTTCTAGCCCTATCCATTTACCTGCAAAATTCAAGCTGTCGTTATATTTTTCTGCTGTGTAGTACTCCATTGTGTAAATGTACCACATTTTCCTTATCCATTCTTTGGATGAGGGACATTTCGGTTGTTTCTAGGTTCTGGTTATGACAAACAATTTTTGTGTTGACTATTTGCCCTGGGTACCATACTCAGTTCAACCTATAACAGTGTCTGATGCCTAGACCCATGGCAGAAGCTCAATTCAGTGGTTAATAAGCTGCCCTGAGTCCACAGTGTAAAGTCAGTGACTCTTGCCTTGACTAAAGGATGGTGAGTCAATCTGTGCAGAGGTTGTCTGCAGACCTGGGCTACAGTCAAGAGAGTATCACTAGGGCATGGGGTGTGCTCCAGGTAAGGCTGGTGAGTCCTGATTTAGGAATGCTCTGCTCATAATGACAAAGGGAGGTCATGACAGAGATCTCTCTGCAAGAAACTCATTTTTTGGGAACAAGGCACACGTGAGGGGGTTAACTAAGCATGCTTTTAATTAGGTCTGTACATTTTTGTTTGTTTGTTTTGTTTTTTTCAAGACAGGGTTTCTCTGTAGCTTTGGAACCTGTCATGGAACTAGCTCTTGTAGACCAGGTTAGCCTCAAACTCACAGAGATCTTCCTGCTTCTGCCTCCTGAGTGCTGGGATTAAAGGCGTGCACCACCACTGCTGGCTTATGTCCATACTTTTAAAGGAGCGGAAACAATATTTCTCAGGCAGCAATAAACAGGACTTAAAATTGTATTGAACTGGGAGAGGATTCAGTTGGTAAAGCCTTACATTGCGAGTGTGAAGACCAGGGTTTGACCCTCAGAACCTGGGCTAGCACAGAGCTGGGTACGACAGCACATATTTGTATTGCTAGAATTGGCAAGACAGAGGCAGGCAGGTCTCTGGGTCTCTCTGGGCGGCCATACTATCCCACGTGACTAACTCCAGGCCAGTGAGAAGCTCTTCTCAAAACAAGGTGGATGGTCCCCAAAGAACAACATTTGAAGTTCTCACATGCACATATACACACATCAATGCACATGTCTCACACCAGGACACACTCAGGAGCACTAGATACACACAGATTTTAACGGTAAAAGGAAATGGAAATTTGGAGATGAAGAGAGGTAGTTCTCTTCTTGGGACATTTTCAGAAAAAAAAGTTTGACTTTATGAACTTCAGTGTCCACATTTGGGGGAAATGGGCTTAGAGGAGAAGATAAATCAAGCACTAAGTCCTGTTCTCATCTGATTCTATGGCTTTTTTATTTTCCTTTATCTTTTTCTGTAACCTTTTGTTAGCCATCTTTCAAAGCGGTTCCAGCTGATTGCAAGCCTTTCCCCATTGGCTCCTTTTAAGATACAAGCATATCTCCATTCTAAGGACGCAAGTCTCTTCATCACAACCCCCAAGGGGGACCCCTCTCTGCGTGTCTTAAGAAGTACTAGAGCACAGAAGATGAAGGGTCTCCCATATCTGCAAGGGGATAAGTCTGTGTTTTGAGGTTCATTTTTCAAATGGCTAAAGCACTTCAAACGTTTCCAAACGTAATACAAACAATATGGTGCGACGCTTGATGTTGGCTTCTACGATTAGTGTGTTATTAATTAAACTCGAGTAATATAATAACTTGACAGTTAAAGCCCTCCTTTGCATTTAAAGTGCATGCAAACTGTGGCTCCAATTATAAATAAACTCTACTGCAATGGGCTGAAAACGGCACCCTTTAATCATTCAAAGCAATTTACTCAATGGTTGATGTATCTTGGAGGATGCCTTCCTGAATAGTCGAATGATTTCGGTGTGAATAGATGTTAAAAAAGGATGCCCCTCTGTCTCCTTCAACATCTCTCTGCATTCTTCATGCCCGCCATCTCTTCCTAGGGCTGAAGACATGTAGCAAGAACCACAAAGATATATATACACATATATATTTGTTCGGGGTGTGGGGAGAACAGAGTTGGGAATCAAGGGAGCTGGGGACTGGTCACACACTGCTTCATGCCTCCTCACCCTGTCTTCACCACCCAAGAGAGCACGTGGGACTTCTCTCTCTCCTTTTAAGAGATCACATCTGCAGACAAGAAGCCACGCTGCAAGACTGGTCCTCCAAAGCTACTGGTGGAACGAGTTCCCAGAACAAAGGCACCTCCAGGCTCCCCTCCTCAAATCCACACTCTGATAGTCCACACCGCTGAGATAAACTTGCAACACAGTGTGGTTTTATGTCTTAAGCATGCCAGGGTTTCTAATGCTCTCAGGACAGAATTTCTCCTCCCCATTGCACCATCACTGCTCCTTAGTTCAGCCTCGTAGGTCTTGGGACTCCACTCCACTCCATTCCCCTCATCCCAGCATCTCACTGCTTTCTCCCTGTTATAGTCATGGTTAGCATGCCTGTGATAGGAACTTTCCCAGAGCAGACCTACATGTGAGGGTCCAGTGACCCATATAGAGTAAGAAGTTCTGAGCACTCTTGGGATTGTCTCAGGAGAACACCCCATCCCCCAGCATGGTTCAATGGATTCTAGATCCACGTCAGTCACTCAAATTGATTGTCTTAGTAGTGTCTGCTTGTCCCCTATGGGTATAAAATGACTTTAGTTCCAGATGCCTGGGAAGCCAGTGTTTCCCTCCCTAAGACTACATGGAGGACACTTTCTATGTTGAAACGGAACTGACTCAGTTCACAAAAGCACAGGTGCCAAGGATGGGGCTTCTCTCCAGAGGACTACCAGGGAACGGTCTCTTGACAATCTCAAGTGGCCAGCAGTCCTCAGGATGATGCAAATGAATAATTATGGACATTTCAAAAACAAGAGGACCTGCCCTAGTGCGGAGACATCTTGAATGTCATCATGAAGGAAGTGGGTCTGAAGACCATTAACTTAATATATTAGTTAGCGTTTTCACTGTTGTGCTAAACGCCTGGCAGAAGAGATTTATGGAAGGGGGGTTTATTTTGGCTCATAATCCAAGGGTAGAGTGCGCAATGGTGGGGAAGTCACAGTAACAGGAGAACTGAACAGACATCCAGATTGCATACCCAGGAAGCAGAGAGAGAAAAATGCAGGTGATCAACTGGGTTTACACTCCTCTGAGAACACCCTCACAGGCACACTTGGGCACTTGGAGGTGAGTCTAAATCCAGTCAAGTCCATGATGAAGATTAATTGGTAGGCATAGCGCCCAATGAATGCCATGAACTAGCCTCTGTGCATTGACAAGGCTTGCTGCCTGCTAACAGAAGAGCCACTTTTCATCTCTATCCAAGAAGGCAGAGTCTTTCTGGTTATTAGGGGAAGGAGTATGTGGTCAAAAGCAACGACTTTTGAACCTCCATTGCTAAAGGACATGACCTTCATGATCTTTGCTCTACCTAATCTGCCACTCCTGTTATTTTTTACGTTTCTGTTTTTTTTTTACCAAATCACATATTCCATATGATTGCTTTATTCTCACTTAATATTACATTTTAGTTAATGCTTTTATGAGTTTTGTGCTTTATCTTTATTATTTGGTCTTTCACAACTTTT